>NC_089751.1:11709634-11777134 GCF_040412425.1 Macrobrachium rosenbergii
AAGTATGAAAATGCAAGTGATAAAGTCCTTTGAGAATCTTTTCCCCCATTAAGGCCTTAACACGAGCGGTCTTGATTGCCAGTGTAAGTGGCTATCAGGCATATAACCTACAGGCTTAGTCGCTTGGTGTTACTTTTTGATGAGTTATTCCTGGTCTCATTTGCTTTGTCCGTCTTATCTCTGAGCAATAGCGACGGTGTGTTCGGACTATTGCTGGTATCCAGAAACCATGCGATCGCATTTGTCAATACGAAGGCGATCGCGGTTGTATGGTCCCAAACGAAGAACTATCGTGGTATCCAGAAATCGTACGACGGCCTCAACTCCATCGCATCGCATCGTTGGTTAAGCAGGCTTACCAACATATGCGGTTACTGGGAATGAAATGCCTGGAATCGATTATTACAAGGCTGTATCAGTATCATAGACAATTTCTTTTATTACAATGATATTGAATTAAAATTTCCTTATGTCTTTATTATTTATTAAAAAAAGATACTGCATATCTGTAGTATATTTTTTTACTTGATATTTGCTGCCCTGATTCCGCGCGAAAATGTAAACAAAGAGTCAGGAAATACGCAAGCAACAAAACAGGAATATGGAGCGTGCACCCACAATAGCTGATTCTCAGCGCGTAATGCTTCTTAATTTAATAAAGGAGCATGAGAATGTGATCACCGACCGATCTACAGGAAGCAGAACTTTGGAAAAAAAGCGTGAGGCGTTGGGGAAGATGTAACACTCAAGTTTAACGCCATGTATCCTGACCAACCTCCTCGTTCATGAATGCAGTCAAGCGCTGTTTCGACCATGTAAACCGCAGGTAAGAAAGCATTTTTGTTTTGTAATTGTAGTCAGGGCAACTTTAGGCTGCTGTGAGCAAAATGGTGTGTAAACTACCAGTTAGGTTAAAAGAAACTTAGGCTATGGAAGGCCTAGGCTTGTGCTGCCTGTTAAATTGTTGTTAATAATAATCACATCAGGCTAGCCTAGCCTAGCTTATCCAAGGGAACACCAGTTTATCATCTAAAGCTATTATATTATTATATAAATATATTAATCTTCAAATGAATAGAATGGAGCATATTAGAGTAGGTTAAGGTAGGTTAGGCTAACCAAATCATAGGGGGTCTGAGGGGGCATAGCCCCCAGCTAAATAAGCATGGGTGCTCTAGGAGAGGTTAGGTTAGTAATGTCCAGCTTATTACAAAAGCAGTTGGTGTATCAGGCATTAGGTTTGTATAATTTGATGTGAATTTTCAATTATTAATGTCTTTATTAGAAATTTTGGGTAATATTCTAATTTAGGTTCAGAATAGCTTTGTGGAGGGTCTTATAATTTATTTTCATGGTGGATAGAAGGGCTGGAGCACACAGTAGTATTATCGTATTGTTAATGGGTAGATTTGCAAGTAAACTAAACATTCATTAGCTTACAGCCAGTTTATTAGTACTTTAAAAAGTGATGGTAAAACTTTGGCTATTTTTCTTATGGGTATACGAGGTTTTCCAGATTATAAAACTGTTTTAACGTGTGATACCTGCTTGCAAATTGGGAAAAGTGATTGTTTTTAATAAAAGTTTAGGCTGACATTTGAGATCTTGGCTGTTGTCTGCAGGTGGTCAAATGATTTGGAGTAGGATAACACCTGAAATAGGCTAGCCCTTTTTTTTTAAGTTGAGTTCACACGTAGGCTAGCATGTCTGAAGCCTGCATAATGCCTACCAGTATGCAAGGCTACGATAGATTGTGGCAGGTATGTGAACTGCTTAGGCTAGACTATTTTAGCTTAGGTGGTATTATTATGCTTTATAATGTGCAGCTCACTTTTCCAGCCACACAAAGCTCACCTTATTTTCTTAAGTGCTCATTAATATTTGTGTAAATGATCAAATGACATTTCTTATGAATTCAAACGTTATAGATGTTTTAACTTATTATTCTGTAGGTGGAAGAGAAGTACACAGGACGGTAGGTTTTTTGTTATATTTTGAAATTTCATTGCAATCCGTTTTTAAAGTCACAGTCGTTAGAATAAATTAGAAAGACAATGGGGAAACATATTTTTATTCTAATATTTTTTTTTTATTTACTAGAGTGAAGTAGGAAGATGCTGCCATCAAGAAGAATTCATGCAGAACTGGTGTTGGTCCTCCACCATTTCTTCAAAAGTATTCTGAAGAGTTTGTCATAGCTGCATCACTGATGACAGAAGAATTAACCATGGACAAGATGTGATTGAAACATTTCATCCAGTTGATGAAACAGAAGAGCCCATATGTGATGTTAGAATAAGTAAGTGCTCTGATGTTTTCAAGAATGAAATATATAAAATAGTAAACCTTCAACTTTTTGATGGCCATTCCACTCTTCCTGTCAGGAAAGTTTGTAATGCCTTTGGGGATAGCAAAAGGGTTATGTTTTTATTATTGATGGCTGGGTTTAAGATAACATTTTAATGCTGTGTGACCCTAAAGGTTCCAGCACTTGTATACTCAGTTCAGAAGTGTGAACTCTTAGTTGGAAGGACGTGTGGATATGTTGATTTGCCAGATTTCAGTAAAGCTTTTTAAAATCACGGGTAGGCCTCTTAAATAGGCTACTGTTTAGTGCCCAAAAGATTTTATAGCCTAGCATCTTTCACTGTTTTGCACATATTTAAGCCTAGAAGCAATACTATGCTAGAAGATGGTGTAATTGATGAAGTATCTAATTCAACACAAGTAATTTTAGCAATTTTACATATATATATATATATATATATATATATATATATATATATATATATATATATATATATATATATATATATATATATATATATATATATATATACATTACATATATGCATATATATATATGTAATGTATATATATATATATATATGTATACATATATGTAAATAATGTATATATATATATATATACATAAGTGTTATATATATGTGTGCTGCAGAAGGGATTTACATCTAAGGTGCAGTAGATCAATTATTTATTTATTTACTTATTATTTTCAGGTATTACGGAGCCACTGCCTTTAACCTCAGCACAATTAGAAAGTGGTGTTTCATCTAATGATGCTACCTCTACAATACAATCAAGATCAACTTAAAGATTGCCCTCGCCTTCTGCAGGACACTGGCTCTTGCGTTGGCAGCCCGTTATGATATAATTCTTAAACTAGCGTTTCTGAATAATTTGTATTAGACATCATAAGTAAAGTTCTAAATAATGGTGTTCCGATTTGACCTGAAGCACAGTTGTATTCAAATTTTTTTTATCACCATTTTCATCTTGCAAGTACAACAGTCATGTCTTTCTCAAGGTGTCAGATTGACAACTATGGTAAGAGTTTCTGAATAAATCTTTTCTTATGTAAAAAATATTTATCCTTTATCCTTTCAGTCAATTCTAGTAATCTAGAATGAATTACCTCTTTTAACCCTGGATTGCTTTTGCCATTGAATATTTTTTTTCAGGAAGAACCAAAAATAAATAAATAAAATAAATCCATTAGTGTTCCTTTTTAAAGGCAAACATGTAAGTTATATTTTCATATTTCATTAAGTCAATAAGAAGTGTATTTTCATTTTCTTGGTATCGGGTACAATTTACCATGCACATACAGCTGCTACCTCTCTGACAAAAGCATTCTTGGTTTAATGTGTTGTCACTATCCAGTTCAATAATTAAAGGGTTCTTAAATGATGCAAGTGATAAGATTACAGATTTATTGTTATTAAAGTGCAAATCATCAGAACTGAGGGTTCCTTGCACTGTAAGCAAAACAGCTGCAATATCATCCTAGGTGCATTTTTGGGATGTACAAAATTTGGAAAAATATACTTTAAACCTAATTAACACAAAACAAATACATAATCTCTCAACCTATAAAAAAAAAAAAACTGTCAACAATGTGGACCCTACGTTGAGCTTCTTGGGTATTGTCAGCCCTTTCAATGATACCCACATCAGGTTCATCAGCATCATCCAATTCTTGATTTTCTTCATCCTGTAAAGGTATTCTGTTTGTTATGGCACAAATATGAAGGACTGCACAAGCAATTATTATGTTCTTAGTGTTGTTCAACTTTGTTCTAACTGGTACTGATAACTGCAAACCTTTTTTTAAGTAGTCCTATGGCACGTTCCATAAGATTGCGAGTTTTGATGTGCGCAGCATTATAACGTCTTTGTTTGTGTGTATTGGGAGCAAGAAATGGTGTCATTATGTAAGAATGGCATGGATAACCACTGTCTCTCAACAAAAAGCCTCTATACATGCCCGATTCTAGGCTCTGTGCTAGTCTTGAGGTAGAAAATATTTTGGAGTCATGAGCAATGAACCCTACGCCCATGAGATCTACCTGTGGCCTCCCAAAAAACAATAAAAAATTCTAAATTATCGTGTCAAGAAATTGCATTTCCACATCCTCCAAATTAGCTTTATGAAAAAAAATATATATTAACATCCTCCATGTATGGGTTGTTTGTACATCGTTTCTCCTAGTATGCCTATCACTAAAATTACATCACCCAACATAGCTCTCTGCAAAAATGAATCATGCCATCCTCCACATAACATTTTTATATTCACTAGGCTAGGGAATGGCAATTGGTAAAAATCTAGTTTACTTCCGGATGCATATTTAAGTCAGGAGGGGGTTCAGGGGGTGAAGCCCCAATTCTAGGAAAGGAACAGGATTCTAAGTTGTAAAACTAAGGTATATTTGACGTCTAAGTTGGGTTAGGTATCTGGCTATTAGCCTAAAGGAAAAACTGAAAATTCCTTCATAAATATATCAATGCAGAGAGAGACAAGAGATGCTTCTCTCCGTAACTAAACTAGAATTTTATATATATAGCCTGTCATGCATCAGGAATTTGGCTTGTATTTGGCAATTCACTGCCTGTGAAAGCCATGGCAATCCATATAGGTAGCCACTACCATAGGCAATTAGCCTCATACTTCTCTTAAAAGGCTTGGGCAATCTCACTTTCGCATCACATGCAACCTAGTCTAGTCATTTACGCCGCACTTTCTAATTTCCTTATTATAAACAGCCTCCTACATGGAATTTCACGCTTGCATCACCTAGTAGTCTCCCTGTGAGCTTCAGTGTCTGTACTCATTTCAACTTTCTGGGGCAATATAACACCAACACATTAAGATTTCTTGATGTATACCAATTAAATACGCAATTTTGTATTGAAACGGAAACTCTAAACACGTCAACGAAGCCTATTTTGAAGGAAAAGAATTCCAACAGAGGTGCCTGACTGTGGTTGTTTTTGTTACGATGAGCTCGAATTCATCCGACGTCGGCAGGTAAAGACTTCTTAAAAGTATTCTTTTCAAGACCTTTGTTGTGCTGTTATTCAGGTCTTTTACCACAAATTGTTTCATATTTTCGATAGACATTGTAGATAAATCACTTTGGCAAACGTATTTTGATGCAGAGTTGAAATTTACATTCTTTCAATTCTGCCATCGCAAGGGTACCCATGCGACGCCTCCTTCACCATGGTTCCAAAATTACATTGTTAAATGCGAATGCCTGCGTATGATCGTGTGGTTTCTGGATACCGCAACACCATGACGATCGCATACAACGAACCGTCGTATGATTTCTGGATACGAGCCATATCAAAATCCACAACCAGCTTTGCAGCTAAGCCCCGCCCACTGCACACCAATGATTGGCTAGCTCTCGGAGGGGGAATGACGTCACACTAGTTAACAGTCCAATTGATTACCAGTATGGATTTGACTCCGTTCGGTTGTGTTGGTTGAGTTTCGTGCGTGAATCATGCAATTAATATCTCCGATATAAGATATTTGAAGTTATATATCATTATGAAGATCTTGGATAATTTTGTCAGTGCATTCTTTTATCATGCGCAACTTTTAAATACACAAGCATCTTTTTTTTTTTTTAAATTGGTGTTGGCCTACATAAGCGATCCCACATAGAAATGAAGCATAGACTTATGCAGCCAGTTCCGATATTAGGGTATTAATTCTTCATTATTATTATTATTAAAGTAGTTGAACCAGACCACTGGGCTGACTTTCAGCTCTCATAGGGCTGGCCCGAAGGATTTGATTAAAATACTAAGTCAAGGCCTGAAGTCAAGCGCTAGGACCCAATAGATCATCCGATACAAAGATGAATGAATTAAAATGAAATTAAAAACTGCACATAGGCACATCCTCTCATACAATTAATTCTTCATAATCCTGCATGTCAAATGTTAATATTATTGAGAGATTAGGCCTACACGTCAATTTCTTATATTTTGAGGCAATAACAGGGCATTAACCTACACGTCAATTTCTTATATTTTGAGGCAATGACAGGGCATAGGCCTACACGTCATTTTCTTATCGCAAATAGTTTTCTATCCGTATCTGTTGGAAATAGAGTAGCTTTTAACTGATATAGTAGTTTCAACTCCACGATATGCAATGTGTATGCATAAAGCGGAACGTACGCGTATAAGCAAGTGCACATACACATACATGCGTGGATGGCCATAGTAACTGTAACGCCACTTATACCATAGAGAATAAAAGTAAAACTTGCGGGCACGTAGCAGGTGGGACACACAGATCAATCATAGGACTGTCTCAGCCTTACACACAACTATCAAACTGCTCTCAATCAGTGCTGCTGGTTTTCCGGTTCAAAAATTCCGCCGTTTTCTTCCTAAGGTAAAACAGGTCAGTACTGAGGACTAAATGGTATGTATATTCGGAGTGATGAAAAATACAATGTTTTAAGTATTTTTTTATTCATTTCTTGTAGACTAATCTTAGTAGCTTAGTGCGAATCAGATAGTTAATTGTATTGGTTTCTTTGTGGTTCAGTAATTTTATCATATTCATAGGAAATAATAAAAAAGTAATTTTATCATATTCATAGGAAATAATAAAAAAGTAATTTTATCATACTCATAGGAAATAATGAAAAAGTAAAGGTAAAATTATGACTTCAGTTTCATCATCGTCGGAAGAATTTTGCATTCGCGCATGGTCTTGGAAATCATTTCACAGCAGAATAAATTATCTTGTCATTTAATGCAAGACTGATACTGATTCCATTTTAAAATTATAGATGCATGAAAATGTAAATAATTTTTCTTAAACAGTTCATATCGGTATATAAACACACAACATGTACGAAATTTTATCTAAAGATATTTGTTCTACGTGTATGTAGAATGTAGGCCTACTGCAAGACATCTGATGACCTGTGGTACTAGTACTTGTGGCTGGTCATATAAAATATATATGTATATGTATATATATATATATATATATATATATATATATATATATATATATATATATATATATATAGTGTGTGTTTAAAAACAATACACACTCCACACATATATGTCTGTAAATATATATATATATATATATATATATATATATATATATATATATATATATATATATATATATACATACACACACATACATATATACCGGGTGTTTCGAAATTAGAGCCCCCCCTCCACAGAACAAATGGAAAGTTACGAAGTTTTCTGCTATAGCCTATCTCCAAGTACATTATTTTAAGTTTCTATTAAGCTATTTTTCATTTTACATTTCTTGTATTTTCAGACTGAGTGACGGAGTTAGATACAGCCATGGCTAACGACTTGGAGGAAATCAGATGGATTGACCGAATCCGGGCTATAACCTTCAGAGAGGCCAGGGATGTTGGTGTATCCTTCATTTCACGTTCCTGGATAGCTAAATACATTAAAAGAGATTAATCCTTTGTTAAAAGAAACTGGAACAAAAATCCATATGACTTTCATCGCGAAAAGAGTGAGAATCTTGGAAGGCCTGAAGTCCTTTCTCAGGAGTCAAAAGACATCATAGCTGAGACAGTGGGTAGACCAAGAAAGTCTTTACGTAAATTGGCGCTTGAACTGGAAACAAAAGGGAAAGAAGAGAAGTTACAGTGCTGTATATCGTGAGTTGAAAAAATCTGGTATCAAGCCATTTCATGTTATCAGCAAGCCCAACATCACTCAGCAAAAGAGAAGACTGTGCATGGTTTTGTGGTTCATTTCTTAAAGATTGGGATGAAGCTGACTTTCTCCATGTTGCTGCATCAGACGAATTCTTCATTTACACAGTCAGGAAGCCAAATCAATAAAAATGACATCATTTGGGCTGCAAAGTTGGATGATATCAGCGATGACGTGCACTATCGCCAAGTTCTGAAATTTCCTGAATGTTTGGGAATTTTTCTCTGTTTCACAGCCAAATGGTTAATGTGGATCATCAAAGAAAAAGGACAGTCACGGAATGGCCAATACTTCACAGAAACTGTGCTTACTGGTGGAGTATTTCCTTTCCTCAAAGATCCTGAAAATGTGTTATCTGTTGAAGAAGTCACATTTTTGCATGGTAAGGCACCATGTTACAAGGCTGTTCAGACACAGGAGGTGCTTCGAAACAGTGGTATTGATTTCTTCTCGTCAAGTGAATTTCCAGGTAGCTCCCCTGACCTCAATGTGTGTGAAAACATTGGTAGTATCTTAAAGGATCGTGTTGAAGCACGCACAGTGAACTATGATGGTATACCAAGCCTTGACGACCTGCGAAGAGAGGTGACTGAAGTGCTCAGGGAAATGGAGTTTCAGTCTCAGCTTTTTTGCGATTTGCTGAAATCATACCCCTCAAGAATGCAGGTTGTGGTACAGGCAGATGGAGGCCACACAAAATATTAAATACTCAGAGAAAAAACTTAAATAAATACCTGTTCTGAATTATTTTTGTTTTTGTCCATATCAATTTTAGTTTATGCTGTAGAGGGGGAGGCTCTAATTTCAAACACCCTGTATATATATATATATATATATATATATATATATATATATATATATATATATATATATATATATATATATATATATATATATACACACACGCTGGTTTGTGTGTGTAACTTAATCTAATGTTTCATCTCAAGAGGATCAAAACAACTACACTAAGTATAATGACAACAAACATTACAAATATGTAAGGCTTATTAGGCTCTAAAAGTGTACGAAAGGGAGGAATAATTTGCCTCTTCACTTTAATAGATGCTAAACGCTGGTTTTACTGCATTACAGATTACACGCTCATACTGTGAAATTCCTGAGAAGCAGTATCAAGCTAAACCCATTTGGCTTTTTTGCTCTGCTTAGGGGCTTGGTTCCTCTTAGGTTACATTAGGAGGATAGTGCAATCTCGCTTTTTTTTACTCTGGGCCAAATGAGGATTTCAAAGCTCCCTGGTAGAATCTCATAATTTGTTACAAAAGAACTGTGCATGGAGGTTTTCTCACACAATGCTCGGCTGATTAGACGTTCCAAACATCAAAACGAATTATCGTTTGCAATAAACTGTTGCGCGCAAAGCATGAAGATCCTGATGAATATTTTATCGTCTTTGCTTGTGGAGGAAATGAAGCTTGATGGAGATGAGTTCTGTAGAAATGTCTGCATCTTTTCTTGTGATTATGCTAAATAAATTTAAAGAGACAGTAGTCAGCTCGTTGGGTAATGTGAGAGAGGAGGTTAGAGGCCACTGCCTTGAACGTGCTGTGTATGAGAGAGGAAGATGATCTCGGTGATGTGATGCACATTTCTTCGATCAAATGTCTGAAAGATCGCCATAAATGAGTCGGTTTTCGTTTGTGATTACCGTTCTAGGACCTGGGAAAAAATCTTCACTTATCGATTGTGAGCTATTCTTATTCCAATCCTTCATCACTACTTGCATTAGCCTTGTCAATCATTCTTTTCCTAATTTAATTTCACCAATCTCTACTGTTTTGCGAATCGTCTGTGCCTGTACTTCTTATTTATGTTGCCAGGTACATCTAGATTTTGTTATTCTCTTCAATGTCTGCCAAAGAATCGAATGCGATGACAATGCTCGCATTTACGGATCTGAATCCAAATAAAAGAGTCATAGGTAAAAAACTCATAGAAAAGTCACAGGAAAAGAGTCACATCCATCTTTCCTAGATACTGACCCGGAAGGGTTTTAACCCGGTATGTATCCACCTTTGCGCGTGTTTAGTACGAGCCCGTTGGAGATTACCGTAAAAACCTACAAAAGACTGTAAATATCATAAAGATGATGACCTCCCCAAGAAATATTGTGATTTTTTTCCCTGTGACTTTATTACTGGCCATCATAAATTAATGACTCTTTTCCCGTGACTTTTTTCCTAGCCAAAATTGTGACTTTTTTTTTCACAGTGAGTTTTTTCCCGTAACTTTATTACCGGCCACCAAGGATCCAGTGCCAGAGGTAGGGGTGGGCTAAGGAATAAGGGCATGTAATTAAGGACGGCCAGCTCTCATTGAGAGTCTGAAGTAAGCTTGATTGAAGGTCATAAGCCATTTTGGGTGTCGTTCTCAATATGTCTTCGTTGTCATTGCCATTTTCTTCTCTTTCTTCTTTCATTACAAATTTTTATGGCGCACCCAGTATCAGTTACACTGATTGTCAGTCTTGGAACCACGAACAAATTCAACCAGTTTGCAACATAGCAATATCATAGGCCTATGATATTGAATTAACGTGTTTGAATACGAGCCTGTTTTAAAACTCAGATCATAAGATTTCATTTTCGTTTTACCATTTTACTCACTCAGTTAACTGACTGATTGATTACGAAATTAAGGTCTTTGCTCACATCCATAAGAAAGCAAAATATTTGTCCACCATGTTTAATGATGCTCCAATTTTACACGTATTAAAAACTTATTTGATACAGATGGTCAGAATTAAGAACCAAAATGAACAAATTGCTAGATGGAAGTAACAAACATTTTAGAAGTAGTACAGTGTCGTAAAATTTTGATGACAGCAATTCTGATAAGAACTGTGTTAAAAAAAAAATGCTTAAATGGGCTGTGGTGTGATAATAAATTTAGAAATGAGTGAAAATAGCAAACATTGTCCTAGCGTTGAATTTCCAGTGGGAACTAAATCTTTATCAATCCTCTCACTGTTCTGATGAAAGCCACCAAGGAATAACATTTCACAAATTCGCGTGAAAATAATTGGTGTTTTAACAGCCGAGGTTTGAGAGGCAAAGCCCTTGAGAGGATGCAAGAGAGGAGGATTCCAAGACTTGAGGCTGGAAAGCAGCACTGACTATCTTCGCTGTCCCTAAAGTCTGAAGAAATTCTTTAGACCTTGGTCGTCCCAAGGCCTGTCTAGGGAACAATTCTCTAGTGTAACGAATCTTATTAAATCCTGTAAAATTCACAACCACACTCATTTTCAGTTAATACAAAAAGATACGGTGGCACATTTAACTCATCTTACACAATCATTTGCGATACAAACGGCAGATAAAAACATTCCGAATGAAAAACTGCAGTAGTATTTTCCATCTCATTCTGTTCACAACTGACTTCGTACAGAAGTGGCTACGCGCGAAACTCATTCAGTAAATTCCATTCTTTCATTTAATCAAAGCAAATATTTATCTTTTTAATGACTGTCTCGCACACCAGTCTTTAGTCTCATGTCTTATTCTTTATTCAACGAGAGAGAGAGAGAGAGAGAGAGAGAGAGAGAGAGAGAGAGAGAGAGAGAGAGAGAGAGAGAGAGAGAGAGAGAGAGAGGGGATTAATTTATTATGCCTATCTTCATGATCCATTTGGAGTGTAGGATCGTGTTGTAACGTCAAAATGAATTTATACAAAAGATTTGTGAAACTGTGGGTAAGTAATCATAGTAAAAAGGTATATTTTCTACATACATTTTCAGCCTCCTTTTATTGCTTTCATAACACAAATTATTAATTTCTTCACTTTTAGGAGCAAGCCTAACTAAGTCTCCAAACATTGGAAGGTCTATTTGAGTGAAAAAATAACAAGTTAACAAAGAAATGGATATTTACCAGCAAAAGAACAACACAATACAAGACAGGGAATAGTGTCCAGTGCTTTCAAGTAGTATCAAAACCTTTTTCACACATTTGAGCATTGGCATCAACAATACTGACAGAAAACCATTTCACAGTTTTACAATAACTGGGACGTTGGGGTGCGCGGCACTAAAATTGTTGAAGAGAGTTTTGATGAAATACAACTTATGCATGAAAAACAGAATGGGGAGAACAAAAGCCGATTTTTATAGATGAAAGAAATCTTACGAACAATATGTAGTTTTGTCAACAATGGGGGGACGTAGCTTGTTAGTTACATAAAAAATCAAGTCTGTAATCAAATTTCATATCAAACTGACCACAAAGCCTACTAGGAAGTGTAGTAACCATAGTAAACTGAAATTTTTGTTATTAGAAAATTGTCTGAATTGATGTAGAAGAGTACTGCCGCAAAGCAAGGGCGGTGTAGTCTTACTAAACGAACGAATGATTACATTTACCTAAAGACCCACATTATCTTTAAAAAATTATGTTCTGTAGTCTGATCCACCATTACCTTTTATAACTAAGTAGATCAAGAACATCGAACATCCAACTTGCAGTCTGAGCAACAGATATTCTGTCAGTTAGGGATACGGAACAACCTTTTCAGCCTTCTTAAAATGAACGTTCTCGTTTTTGTTTCATGTGATTGTCTCATTCTTTGCCTTGTTTTTGTTTTCACCTATGCTTCCCAGTCCCATTTAAATGTCAAAGGTTCCTTCGATTTTAATCTTCCTCTCATCGACTTGTTTATAAGGCAAAACAAATGAGACAAGCACTGGAATGACATCGACGGTCTGCAGTCCATCGATTCCTTTTTTTTTTTTTTTTTTTTCTTTTTTGGCTCACGTAGAATTCATTGCCTTCCGAGATGCGACGCAAAGGAACAAAATATTTCAAATACCTTTTATCCGTCGCTGTTTGAACACTATGTGAGACAAAACGCTTTTATTAGCTTTCTAAAAGTAGCTTAGCAAGTTTCTCTCTAAATTCCGCCTTGACACACGGACACCAACCAGTAACCCCGCCCACTACACCGAGGCACCTCTCTCTTCCAGAATTAGCTAAGCAGGCAATTAATGTGAAACCCTCGTTATTAAAAAGTAAGAAAGACTGACTCTTACAACGTTGCTCAGTTATTGGCTCCTCGTAGTACCCGAGACTCATCAAATAAAGGACGCGTGGGGGTCGAGTTCCAATTAAAGAGAAGCGGAAAACACTTCTGGGAATGTCAATTATATCTTATTACCGATGGCAGTTTTTCCCCTTTAAGTCTGCTCTTTCGTTTCTCGTTTCCGTGTAGTTTTTTTTATATATATAACGCATGTGTCTGATATGTTGTCTGAAACACTTTCCGATCGGGTTTTTCTACCTCGGATTTATTTAATTCACTGATGATTTTTGAATGACTTACATAATGTACGCTCTTTTCATCAACGCAATTTACGCGGGAAACTATAATCATCACACTGCTTCTGGTTCTTATGCCGTAACAATTTATAATCAAACACGTTTTCATTATCTGTACTTCATTTGTTTTTCTTTCTTCTTTTTAGTGCGTTGTTACTTTGGCCTCAGCTTTTTTCTTTAATCATGTTTCATCTCATCCACAAGCTGAAGCTACTATTTGTTAGGTAAAGAGAGAAATGGGCATGCTTTGATTACTTTGTATAGTCGCTAGTTTTTTTTCAGTTCGATAGCGGGCTTCCTTTGAAACGTGTTCAAGAGCAAATGCTTCGTTTAACCTCGCTTTACTGGAGATCAGGGCACTGAGTGGACCGAGAAAGGAATCTTGTTTGTCATCTAGTATTACTCTTAGAAACGGTGTTTGTTTGTACTAAATTGGATTTCCTGTTACTTAAGCTAACAGTAAAATTTGTGTTTACTTGATGATGGTTTTTAATCAATAAATCGCGTTGTTCCTTTCTACTTATTAAGCTTACAATACCATTTTTCGTTTAGTCTTCAAACTAATGTAGCAAGATGAAGTTGATATGAAGGCAGATATGCTATGCATAACTGAAATCAATATTCACAAAGGCAATAATCTACGAAACAGACAATTACCGATTGGTTCTACATTGTTATTATAAGGAAACCAAAATAAGAATACTGTAGTCTCTTAGGGCACCATTTCGTAGCATTCATTGCCTAAATTCGATTCCTTTAACTTACGAGCTTTTCAAAGCAATAATGCTTCCATACCAATTCAGTTCAGTAAGAATCATTACTATTATAATTTTAACCACCAAGATATATACCTGTACTGAGCCGTCCAGATATGAACACTTCGTTATAATGCAGGGACATTAATATAAGATTCCACTCGAGTGATAATTGTGGTCACATTCACAAGACAGTTCCTATGCGCTAGGAATTAGCTGTGTATTCCGATCTAGCCAACATAATCTTACAAGACATTATGGTTATGGTTAAACACGTCTTGTTTAAAGGTGCTTCAAAGAAAATGTGAGAGGTACCAGATTTTTATCATTTTTATGTTCTTTAATACGCATTTTGTATAATTGAAGCCCACTGATATATGAACAGGTAGATTCCAATATTTCACGTCAACCATTCATATTCTGTTAAGTTTCTTGTTGACACGAGTTCCATGAAATGCCCGGTATAGGACTTCTTGTTCCTCAGGAAGTTCCGACTGAACTTTCCACGAGCTGGCCAGGACACAAACTACTAATGGCTGCGTTATTGTTGGCGAGAATAAGTTTCTCTAATGTTCATAACCGAGGATTTTGAAGATGCGGGTTTATTAAGGACAGCAGCCCGGTTTTAGTGACGCGAAGATCTTCTTACGGTGACCAGTTCGATTTCTTACAAACAGATTTGGATCGTCAAAGTTATAGAGACTTATCTTTTACGGATTTACATCTGGTAATATAGTCATTGAGACTTTTTTGATGACGATGTTAATTGGTGAAGGAATCATTTGTAAAATTAAAAACCTATTCTCCCCAATTTATCGTTGTTTTAGAAGTTGAAATGGCACTTTAATATCCCAGCTTCCGCTTATGGAAATATGAATGACCTGACAACTTGTATGCAAGTGTTTTACTAAAAAAAATGCACTTGTAAATGTAGTTATAATCGACCTAAACATATAGATTAAATGTGAAATCATTCCATTTACATTTTTATGAAATTTGACTGACTTTCTCTGGAAAAAAGCCTCGTATATAAGGACAGTTGTTGAGACGGCCATTTTCTACAATTTTGCTACAAGGAACAATGTTATTGATCTAACAACTTTTCAAAACTGACCAACACTGTTCTTCGTATTTCGAATCCTCATTAATTCGTTAGGGCCTCTTCTGTTTAAAGCGAATATCACATCCAGGAAATGAGAGGTGCTCTACATCCCACCGATGTAGCTTGTCCTACAGCCTGACCTTTATAAGGTCTCGACTAGTCGGAGCTTCTCTCAACCTTTTTCTTTTCTTATGTGGCTGCGTTTAACTTAATCCTACTATTAATAACTACAAAATGATCTCTAGATACTGAACGTTATGGAACATAGCCATTATTAGTTTCTCTCTCTCTCTCTCTCTCTCTCTCTCTCTCCTCTCTCTCTCTCTCTCTCTCTTATCCAAGCTCTTCGTTGGGGAAGTCTGTAGAGCTGTGGACCAGCACTCGCTAGGCCCGAGTTCGAGTCTCCGGCCGGCTGCTGAAGAATAAGAGGAATTTATTTCTGGTGACATAAATTCATTTCTCGCTATAATGTGGTTCGGATTCCACAATAAGCTGTAGGTCCCGTTGCTAAGTAACCAGTTGGTTCTTAGACACGTAAAATAAGTATAATCCTTCGGGCCAGCCCTACGAGAGCTGTTAATCAGCTCAGTGGTCTGGTAAAACTAAGGTATACTTAACTTCTCTCTTATCCAGATAGTGTGACCAATAGACGAACAGGCCAATTTCTGTGTCAGATTACATCTCGGGACGTAACGAATGATTCCGTGTTGCTTTATGACTGACAATAGATACTTTTAACTCATGGTTCAAGGCGCACCATTAATTGCAGCCGAGAGAAAAGGTTTAAGACACAAAGGAAGAGTAACACAGACTCACATACACACAAATACATACTGTATATATGTATATATATATATACTGTATATATATAATATATATATTTATGTGTGTGTGTATGAATATATATATATATATATATATATATATATATATATATATATATATATATATATAAATAATATAATTTATACATTTTCATACATACATCTATATACAAGAATATATATATGAATGTATGTATGTATGCATGTACCAAAGTACCCAATTCTCGGCAAACGGCCATCTGCGCATTTCGGCATTCACCACCTCCCGATATCTAGTCGGCAACGCTGGCGTGATGAAATAATTGGTGACGGACAGCCCTTTGATCTGGTCCAGGTTTCACTCCTACCTGATATTTCGGTTTAAACCGAAACTGAACAGTGGACATTCCAATATGTTTTAATCATTAGATAAAGTATGAATGCAAGCCATCACTCCATGTTGAATAATTTCGAAATGAATCATGATACTGACGGAATGAGCGTTATTCATCCCAGAAAAATCAGATGAAGTGAGATATATATATATATATATATATATATATATATATATATATATATATATATATATATATATACACATATAAATATTTATGTGTATATAATATATGTATATAAATATGTATATGTGTATAAATATACATGTATATATGTATGTATATATATATATATATATATATATATATATATATATATATATATATATATATATATATATATATAACACTGATGAATAATACTAAAGCCCAAATTTTTAAGGAGGAACCAAGTTCAATTCGAAAACGGAATTTAATTTCAGCAAATATTGACACAGCAAATAATAATTTATTTTATTAAGAAGAGACACAAAAATTTATATTTCTGAAATAAAATCCCACGTCATCCCATTTCCTGTATTCATCATACCAAATGCATAAACAATCATTATCTGCGATAATGTCCCATGTGAGTGTTTAACATCATACTAATTTGTACACGATGAAAATAAATGAGAAACTATAAAAAGAACATGCAATAAACACTTTTTAAATGCATTTTTGTATTATAATTCTCAACCTGCGTCGGTTCATGGAAGTCGAATGGTTATGTTTTTGGTTTCATAAATGACTATATTTCGCACAAATAAATAAAATAAGTTTTATATCTAATTTTATAAACGGACTAGTATAGATTTCTTTGATATTATTTGAAGAACAAGAAAAATGAGAACCAATATACGATTTTCATTTTGTAACTTGTATCGCCTTACGAATAGCAGAATATTTTTTTCTTATGATGCCCGTTATCTGTGAAATCGAGAAAGAGGCGAAAGAAGATATTGCAGTGTACTGAAATACTGATATGGGTGTAACTAATTTTCTTTGCATTACTGCTAATTAGCATGGAAAAGTGAGTTTTTATAGAAGGATATACTGTTCAAGTGAAACACTATCCAGGTCGGAAACAATGCTTCTCACTGAAAAAACGGAAACCACTTAAACGATTATAAAGTAAACAACAAATGATGTGAAACTTGAAACAAGTACTCCTGCGATATTGGGAACGGTCTTTATTTTGTTCTGTTTGGTGAAATGCTAGTGGGACCGATTACAACATTCTTTTAAATGATGAGATTTTTTTTACTGATTCGAAAATTAAGGCTGAATGATAGTAGATATTGAGTTGCACGAAACCTTTGCATTTTTTATTGATTATGGATTAAATCATCACGGAATGTTACGAACCTACGGTATTCTGTTCATGTTTTCGTAAGGATAGAATGAGTAAAAAATGACTGGATTTGGAATACAAGTAGGTTCCCAGAATTAATTTTTATTTTATGTGTAAATCAAATTAGTTTGACAGAGCAGCGACGTTTGCATTACAAATGAAGATTTTACATGGTAATCTGCCAAAAGCACATTGGTTAGTATTCAAGCGAAATGTAAGGTGATCCTTACTAACGAATATTCTATGATAATTCATCAGTAAATTTTTCTTTATTAAGAAAAATTTTATATTTTAGTAAAACTGAATTATCCACTTTCACCAGCTGAACTCATGAATAATGTATATGCAGTTTAATACATTTTTTGTATCACACATCATCTGTTAAACTCTCTCTCTCTCTCTCTCTCTCTCTCTCTCTCTCTCTCTCTCTCTCTCTCTCTCTCTCTCAAAAAAAGAAAGATATGTGAGTTAAATAGAGTGTTTACAGTAAGGACTTGATGTTCAACAGGCATGATTTGGAGTGAAAGTTAGATATGTATACGATATTAATTTTTAGTGTTAGGGTTTTGGGTTTAAGCTAAAGGAGTACCAAGCTTAAATGAAGAAATGTGAGGCAGGACATATAAATATTATTTGTTTTTTAAATCTTCGTCGCTAGTATATACCGTACTTATCGAGAGTGCTGCTTTATTTTGTGAGAGTCAGAATAAAATTTAACGGATCCAAGTAATCTTCACACGGACCAGTATAATCAACCCCAGTTTTTTTTTTTAGTTTTCTGTAAAAGAAAACTATTGTGCTGGCTTTGTCTGTCCGTCCGCACTTTTTCTGTCCTCACTTTTTCCTTTCGCCCTCAGATCTTAAAATCCACTGAGGCTCCGGGGCTACAAATTGATATGTTGATTATCCACCCTCCAATCATCAAACATACTAAATTGCAACCCTCTAGCCTTAGTAGTTTTTATTTTATTTAGGGTTAAAGTTAGCCATAATCGTGCTTCTGGCACCGATATAGGTACCAACAACACAGGCCACCACCGGACCATGGCTGAGTTTCATGGTCAGCGGCTGAAAGTTTCATACAACATTATACGCTGCACAGACAACTCGATTGCGCCGAAGAAACTTCGGCACATTTTCTACTTGTTTTAACCTCTTATGACTGTAACAGCAGTGTTTCTTAGGCGCATTTTTTACTTGTTTTAATCCCATATGACTGCAACAGTGGTGTTTACGTGCAAGCGAAGGTGGTACTATACAGTAGTAGTGAGTTCTTTTTCAGTCATCTTGAAACCCCTACAGATTGGGTTTTCGAAACAGAATCATGGAATAGATGCAGGTTTTAGAGTTACACAGAGTGCAGATTTTATATTTGAAATTATAGCCGCTGACGTGATGCACTGGATAGTAACAGATCATCGTAAAATAGAAATTGCACTGGGAGTAACGTTTTGCGAATTCGGTGAAGAATTTGATAAATAAAACAGATATAAAATCAATAATTTTGTACACAGAAGTACTTGAAGCAACTGATCAGGATACTGTCTGTGCTGGTACTTGTGTAATTTGACTTCATACGAATTTAGTGTAAAGGCGATACAAGGTCTTCGAAGAAACAGCTTTGTTTGCTTACATATGCACAAACAAGAGGTGCACAGTCAGCTGTCCTTGTTACATATGTACGAGGAGAATACTATTACTTACCAAAAAGTGATAGATTTTGCTCCATACACTCAAATAGTGACTTAGAAAAAAATTAAGGTAAGGAGAAGTGCAGCAAATACAATTTTTCTTTTTTTACAGAACAGCAAAAGATTATTTTCTCAAAATTTACCTAATAAAAACTTTTTAGATGGTAGAAAGAACAAATTCAATCCAAAGGCTAAAAAATTAGTTCGAAATAAAATGACTATTGAATTAATCAATCATTCATGTTGCAACGACAGGTTAAGTGACATACTGCTTACAGATGCTATTTTTATTGTCGCAAATCAAAATGAAAGGAATGAATTTCGAAAATTCCCCAAAATTCCCATCATTATTGACGTGAAATTGAACATTGAATATAGAAACGTGTCTGAAATGGATCTATAAGTCGAGATTTATTTTCATCTGACTGAACAAGCAAAATTATGGTTTTGACAGTATAAACATTTCATCATCAATCGATGTTGACATCAAATGAATATTTAATAAGTGGAGTTGCCTATTACTCGTTTAATTTGCATTTAAATAAAGCATACATATTGCATGAAAAATACAAATCCTGTCGCCAGTGAACTGTCATTTTGGGGAATGCTTTTTGAAGTTCTGAATGTGAGCTTGTTACTATATATATGCCATTTAGTCTGCTATTCGAGCGGAAATAATTGTATTTAAACAGCTATAGTTACTGAAAAATTGAATTTATTTTGAAAAAAAGGGTATATATTTATAGATATTTCATATGGAACCGTTTGAATATTCCACAAGAAATAAACTGGAGAACATAAATATGGTCCCTTATTATTATTATTATTATTATCATTATTATTATTATTATTATTATTATTATTATTATTATTTATTATTATTATTCAGAAGATGAACCCTATTCATAAGGAACAAACCCACTGGAACCACTGACTTGAAATTCAAGCTCCCAAAGAATCTGGTGTTCATTAGAAAGAAGTAACAGAAGGTAATGAAAAATACGGAAAGAAGAAATCACTTATTAAAAAACAAAAATAAATTAACAAATAAATAAATAAACAAAAATGTAAGTAAATTAATCAAATTCAAGAGGAATTGTATTAGGGTAGTAATGCATTGCATCTTCGCTTAAACTTCCGAAGTTCCAATTGCACGACATCCTCTGGAAGACTGTTCCACAGTCCATCGATGTGAGCAATAAAGAACCTTTGGATCTGAGAAGCTCGACAGCGAGGCACATTGCTGCATATTGGTGCTGCTATTCAGCAAATCCGGTTGCTCTTGGCGGGAAAAGGGGATCAGGGATCAATTGTGAATGTGAACGATCTCTGTTAAAATACAACTTGTGAAAAACTGACAAACAAGAGACCATCCGTCGATGGTTCAAGTCATAACTGCTAATTTCAGGAAACAGAGACATATCATCACAAACCACTCTATCTAAAAGAGATAGATCCCTGGCAGAAGGAAACATCCACACCGGAGAACAATTTTCTAGTAACGGAAGGACGAATGATCTATAACAGGTTGCACTGATTTTAGCACTTGTGAATATGTTAAGCCTTACTAACTTCCATGCAGCATTTGCTAACACTTTCAATAGATGTTTCCCAAAAGTAAGATGTGAGTCATCAGTTACACCAAGCATAGTTAAAGCTTCAGTCTCACTCAGAAGAGCCCCATCCACCTGAAGGGGAGGATGGGGTGGAAAATCTATAATAGGTCTGCTAATCAATAAGATTTTCGTTTTACTGGCGTTCAGCCTCACAACCCCACCAACCCGCACCATTCATTAATCCGCTCCATGTCACGATTGAGACTAAGGGCAGTTTCGTTTCTCATAAGTGGAGACTTTACTACACCCAAGATCTATATAAACAGGTCTAACACTCATGAGCGGTGGGAAAAATGACGTCACTGGCGCCCGTCTTCCCTCTGTGTTGTCTGCTTCGCCTTTGTTAAGTCACCCGTGTCAGTCGGCTATAGTTTGAGATTGCAAGCGGAAGCAAAAAGATTCTTGGTTTCCAATGCCCAATAATTGCTCAGTTTACGGTTTT
This sequence comes from Macrobrachium rosenbergii, assembly GCF_040412425.1. Lineage (NCBI taxonomy): Eukaryota > Metazoa > Arthropoda > Malacostraca > Decapoda > Palaemonidae > Macrobrachium > Macrobrachium rosenbergii. Next base: position 11,731,151 of record NC_089751.1, read on the forward strand.
AATAACCGTAAGGATAACACTAAAGGGCAGGGTATAAGCTTTTTAAATTTCCTAAAGACAGTAAATTTAAAAATAAATGGCTTCATGCCTGTCACCGTGCTGATCACATCAACACGACGCATGCTGTCATTTGTTCAGCTCATTTCAATGATGATGATTATGAAGATGACCTAAAAGCAAGGCTCCTTAACACTTGTAGGAAGACCCTCAAATGTAATGCTGTGCCATCAAAGGCATTATATAAAGGTAAGCTGAAATTTGTATACTAATCATCATATTTACAGATGTGATAACAAACAAGTATTTGGCACCGTTAGGCTTGTATAGGACTTCAAAATTTCTGCAGTATTGATGCATTCTTTAAAATTTCTGCACTCTTGTTTTGATCAATGTTTGTGCATTGTACAATAGAAAGGTACAGACAATGTGCAATTAAAGGTATGTTTGCCATGGCAGGTTCAATACCAACATCGTCTACAAGAGAAGATCGGGCTAGAGGACGTAGCAGGAAAAGAAATGTTGAAGAAATGCTGTGCGCTCATACAGATGAAACTTCAGTTCCTGGAGAAAATGGCTATTCTGAAAATGAGGGAGTATCACGTCAAGAATTACAAGACGAAATAAAAAAGTTGAATCAACGGATCAAAGCTCTTGAAAAAGCGAATAAAGAATTGAGGGAATTACTTCAATTGAATGTTGAAAAACAGCTAGAGCATGCTTTGATGCCAATCTTAAGCAATACACAAATTCAGGCTTTAGTCACTCAAAAAAGAGTCACTTGGACAGACAATGATATTTCCTCTGCCCTAACTTTGAGAAGCCTAAGTTCAGAGTGTTATAAGTATTTAAGGACAGTTGTTGGGTTGCCATTGCCCAGTGAGAGTTGCTTAAGTAATAGGGCAAAGGCATTCAATGTGAGCCTGGTATTTTGCATTCCGTCCTAGCCTTGATGAATTCGAAGTCTAAAACAATGAGCCCTGCGAAAAACTTGCTGTCATGTCAGTAGACGAAATGAGCATCACTAGTGAGTGGGTATATGATAAAGATTAGATGAACTTTATAAGCCACACAACAAGGTTCTTGTTATAATGTTGAGAGGCCTAGTAGATAAATGGAAACAACCAATTTTTTATAGTTTTGAAAATTTTGATGTACAAAATATACTTCTTGACTTGGTAGCTTATATTGAGAAAGTAGGATTTAATGTTGTAGCTCTGGTGCATGATTTAGGACCAAACAATTTAAGAATCTGGAAAAAACTAGGGATAGATCCCATACAGGGTCAAGTTTCTTTTAAAAATCCGTGTGCAGATCGGAGTGTGTTTGTATTTGCTGATGCACCTCACATGATTAAGTTGATAAGAAATAATTTTTTTTTTTGGAGCGTGGGTTTTACACAGATAGAGGAGACTTTATTTCATCTGCTTCTATACGAGAAATGTTGAATAAAACAGAAAATGAATACACTTTAACAACAAAACTGACTCCAAATCACCTTAATGTGTCAGGAACTCAAAAGCAACGTGTAAAATATGCAGCTCAGTTAATGTCCAAAACATGTGCTAATGCTGTAAAGTTTCTAGGAGAGAAAGGTTTAATTTCATCCCAGAACTGGTTGGTGACAGCTGAGTTCATAGATTTAGCAAATGACTGGTTTGACTTGATGAATTCCAGTGAAATGTATGGGGATGTAAAATCAAAAATGCCTATGGTGTGGATATAGACTATCAGAAAGACCTTTTGGGTAGGATGGAACACATGATGAGAACTATGAGTGAAAGGTCATGCAAGTCGTTATTTAGGCTTTCAGAAAGGTATTATACTTTGTAGCAAATCTTTGATTGGACTGTTTGATATGTTGAGCAGCTTATTTGGTCTAGATTATATAATGACCCGAAGGATCAATCAAGACTGCTTGGAACATTTTTTTTGGATTAATTGGGCAGATGCATGGTCCTCATGAGTACCCCAATACTTTGAGTTTCAAGTATCGACTCAGATCATTTTTACTGGGGAAGGAAATGAGACGTTAGTTAGGAATAAAGTGCCTTCGAATGATGATGAAAATGAACGAGAGTTAGCATTAGAACTCTGCATAACCAGCATTTTGTTCGAAAATATCGACATTGAAACTGAAAATAACGATGCAGGGATCAGTTTAGAATTTTCTGATATAACCAGCTTATCAAATAAACCCCATGATGTTATTGAGGAAGAGTCTTTATGCTATATAGGAGGGTATATCGTGCAAAATTTGTCAACAAGTATCCTGAAATAGGGGAGAAAGCCTGCAACACTGACCCTGGGAAAAAATGGATAGACTTTGTGAATAGGGGAAATTTGCATGTTCCATCACAAAAATTCATGGGACAATTAAAATTAATGAGGCAAGTCTTTAAGGCCATCCATGGTGACACGCTCAGGGAAGGAAAGGATTGTGTCAAAAGCTGGCATCTGAGTTGCAGATGACAGTAAGAGATGTTCCTACTGAACTTTTAAATTTTTTTGCAAAGATAAGTGTTTTCTTCAAAATGAGGTACCTGAATAGGCTATGAGGATAAACAAATATGATGCTTCTAAGACGAGAAAAAAGATGAAAAATCGTGGATAAGATACGAAAGAAAGAGGAGAGAAATCAGTTGGTTAGGTAAAGTACTGTATAGCTATAGAATTATTGGCATATGCAATGACATTTCTATGGAATATTCCTTAAAGTAAATCATGTATATTAGAAACTCTGAAAATAAAATGTATTACAGACACAAGAGCTATTTTTTAGCTAAAAAAAAAAAACCTTATATTCTATCAACTTGCGGAAAAACTCCATACGCCTCATAAGAGAGATCACGGTACTGGTGGCGCGACGGGCGTCGGTGACGTCATAGCCTCTCGGGAGTGTTAGACCTGTTTATCTAGATCTTGACTACACCCACAAGTGTTGCACCATCGGCATGCTGAACAATCGTTTTTTTCAGTCCAACAACCATATCACTTGTATACACTAAAAACAACAGTGGACTAAGAAAACTACCCTGAGGAATTCCATACACTATAGGTCTTGGTTTGTTAAAGATCCCATCAACAGCAACCCGTTGCTGCCTACCTATAAGGAAACCTTGAAGTAAACCTACAGCATGTCCACCCACCTCAAGATTCTGAAGTTTATAAATAAGTCCTTATGATTTACTAAACCGAAAGCAGCACTAAAATCTATTTGAATTACTCTATACTCAAAACCCTCACCAAGGTTCTCTTGTAAATGGCATGTCAAATCCAAAAGTGCATAGAAGGTACCTAACTGCTTCCTATTTGCACATTGACTATCAGCTAACAATCTTTTAGATTCCACATACTTAAATAGTGGCTTAAAAATTAGTTTTTCGGTAACTTTGGAGAGCACAGGGAGAATAGTAATTGGCCTGTAGTTACTGCAGTCTGTAAATATGCCACAATTTGGAACAGGCGCTGTATTACTAAGCTTGCGCTCATCTGCAAAGATACTGCATGAATCTAAAAATCAATAGAATCTAGTAACCTTGGGAGATAACACACTAGAACCTTTTTAAAAAACAAAGGAAATAAACCATCATCTTCACCGCAGCAAACAAGATTATCAAGAATTTTCTTAGTGTCCCCAGAGCAAAATGCAAATTTTGTAAGAATAGGTTCAGGATGAAAAGTATCAGGGGGATGGACATCCTCAGCTGATTGCTAAGCTTCAAAAGCTTGATGAAGTAGTTCAGCCTTTTCCCTAGGGCCAATAACCAATCCATCATCATCTGTTAGTAGTGGTGGAATGGAAGACAAGGCTGACTCAAAAATAGATGATGCCAATTTGGTCCACCACAGATGAGGCTGAGTAATTCCTTCTAGTTTCCTATTTAAGGAACTATTGTCATTTCTCTCAGCTGTATGGTAAATTCCATTCGCAGCACAGCGAGACTCAACAAAAATTATATAACTTTCATGTGAACGATTTTGTCTCCATTTGTTGAATTTGGTCTGTTTGTCATGTTAAGCTCGTCTACATGTATCCTCAAAATAGCCATCAGCATTTCATTTAACTTCTCTCAGTACTGCGATCCCAACTGGCTTTAGATTTCAGCCAGACCGTTTTTCCAATGGTGGCATAAGGAATATACTGACTGACAGATATGTCCATCTCAATGGCACAATGGTCGGAAGTGCCTATATACTCGAAGACCTTGGACTTGGCAGTAGCTGGAATATCTGTGAATATGAGGTCTAATATATTACCAAAAATGTGAGCGGGTTCCTCACTTAGCTGGACAAAATAGGAGGATACACAGAACTCAAGAGCAGACCGGCCATGTCGATCAGTGGAATTTGAATTAAGCCAAGTGCTGTGCTTTGCATTACAGTCTCTACAAATAACGAATGAAGCTTTTAAATCCTGTGACTGTGCCATAATAATTCTCTCCAAGAGACATTCATATATAGAATCGTTGATGTTTGGATTGTGGTAGATTAGCAGATACGTAAACATTGTAGAATTTACTGAAAACCTCAAAACAAAAAACTTCATGGTAACTACGGTCCAAGTTTTTCTGACGATAAATAAGTCGTCCCGACTTAGTGTATACAGCCATCACTTGTGCAAGTTGGATTTACGACGATAAATAAAGTCAGGGTCATCAAACACTGGGATTAAAACTCGACCTTGGACTTGTTACTAGTTACAAGTGTCTAGGATGAAAACATCAAATCCAAGTTACGAGCACAACTCTGGAGATCAAGAATTTTAATCTTGAGCCTCAAATATCTGAGTAAAATACTCTGCAATTTTTCTTACAGTAATAAGCAGCAGGCAGGGTTCAGCTCCATGTCTCCCAAAAGAATTAGAATTAATTAGAATTACATAAAATTAGTAGCAAAGCTAACAAATAGACACATAACAACATCAAAGTCGTAATATGCAACAGAACAGTAAACGATAATAATATGATCAACAACAACAGGATTTATGTTATTTAAAAAAAATTAATTGAAAGTATAAATAAACCTGACAATCTGGCATTGAAAAAAGCGCCGGAAGCAGCTGGTCGACAAAGTGGAGCGTGCCCACCTGTCATGGCAAATAAAACAAGTAAAAAATATGCCGAAGTTTCTTCGACGCAATCGAGTATTCTGTACAGCCCCTACAGCGTATAATGAAGGCCACTTTCTCAAGTGACAAAGTGCAAATATGGCGCCGCACACCTATATTGAAGAAAATTAAATTAAGCGAGATACTGATATTTTGGCAAATACTTATTTTCGACGGAAGTTTTATAGAAGAGAGTAAACATTGAGATAAATAGATATAACAACACAGAAACAGCGTAATTAATTATGGGCTCTGTAAAGTGATATCGAAAAATTCGGACTGTCTTAAACAATGCACGAAGAAAGGCACGAGACTTTGTCTATAATTTATTTTACGAATGTTTGCAGAGGCCAATAATGCATCTAAAAATCAATCATTCCTATGGGAAGTTTCCGGGAAAAAGTTCTCTACTGTCTAGAATCATTGATCTGAAGCAGACGTCCACCACTGATAAAGAATTATAGACAAAATGACAAAACAGGTCCTGCACTCGTACTACAGCAGCAATTGATAACTAATATCTAGATCATGAACTTTTTAGCCTTTCTGTTCCCGCCTCGTGATCCTGTGACCTAGGAGACGACGTGTGTTCACTTTCTCTTCTCTTGAAAAGTTCTCAATAAAATACCTGTTGACTGTGCTACTATATGACCTGCTTCTGAGAAGGGGCCTCCAAACGTCCTTTTGAGGCCACAACGCACATTCTACGCACTTTCACTAATCAAAGAGGATACATTCCAAATGAAGGAATAAAATCTGATTGTACGTATAAGTGCTGTCTGGATTTTCTTTTTGTAATCAATGTGATTCGATTCTATGCGAAGATGACTGTGACAGTTTCAATATAACAATGCCCTGCTTACACTGATAAATGATTCAATCGGTAAAACTTTCAAACACATATTCCTCTAATCCATTCCTTTGGAACTTTTCCGTCATCCAGACATACCTTATTCACTATCAGCTCCTGGTGTATTTTCATTTTTGCTCTTTAAAATTGCCCACCTTACGTCCCTCAGTAGTAGTAGTTTCCACGAGCATTTTTAACCCTAGACTTACCCATTCTAATCTTACATCATTATCCTCGAAATTCATCGTTCTTACATTCACTCCCTATTTTATCATAGTTACTTGCAATCTTTTTCTCAGAGGGTTTAGGTGTTATTTTATGTTGAGACAATTCGTTAGTCTTTAATTTACTTTCTCTAACCTGCATCTACTGTTGAGAAAATCATCAACAAAGCGAATAAGATATGTTAGAATGATTTCACAAACAGCATGTAAACAGGCTTTAACAATAAAATATAATTCCCACATGTTGAAATCATCAAAAAGATGACTGAAGAAATCAGCTCCGATAACTCATTTACTTATCGACATCCAAAACCAATCGTGAGTTCGCTGATTATATTCAAAACAAGAAAAGGGCTGATTCCCCGTGGTAAAATATCATTAAATGCTTAGAGTGAAATTATGTTCTAGACCAGTAAATTCATTTCATAAGGATTGATTGAGCAGAACCGAGCAGTAAAATATGATTGAGAGAATCTGAGGGTTTTTGCACATATGAATGATTTGCGTCAAAGCAAGAACTGGAATGAGGTCAAACTGTTTTTGAAAAATGCAATAACTGGAATGAGGTTATACTGTTTTTGAAAAGCCTGTGTTCACACAAGAGGATGATAATCAAATCTCATCAGAAAATGATCAAAGCTTAATGGCTTCAGCATGCTTCATCCCATTTGATGAAAAAGGTGAGGTTTTATTTCTACAGCAACGCCTCTTCCAACAGAGGTCTGTCGACAATTTTTTAATGAAATAAAAGCTTATTTCTAATCGTAACAGGATCATATAAAAGTTCCATAAACTGACGCATTACTTCTCTTGCCTTATATTCGATAAATGTAATAATATAGGGAAAGGGGTCATAGCAATGTCTTAGAAAACGCAATAATTAGTAAACTCTTTTAATTTAAGAATCCTCTCCCAAGGCGAGTGACGTTTAGCACATGAGAAAATAAAGCAATGTACAATAGCCTCAGGGCAACAGCTTTTCTTAATGTTTCAAATACATATCCCCAGGAAAAGGTACTGCATTCGTTTTTTAAATGTTTTCTATGGTATCAAAAGTGAATAAGATACAGACATAACTGTGATCAAAATATTTAAAAGGAAAAACTCCCGAATATCGCGAGAATTCGAGACATATTGATAATGACACGTATTTTACCTTCTGTAAGAAACGCTTTTATCTTTTTCTGTTAAGGAAATAAGAAAAATAATAAAGCTCGGAGGTTACTCCATATGTTTTGTCAAATTTCTATTTTTTTCATTGTTGTTGGCTAGAAATAAATTACGTACTGACTCAATTATTTTTTTATTATTTTTTTATATAGTATATTTTAAAACCCCAATCATATATATATATATATATATATATATATATATATATATATATATATATATATATATTCAACTTCTCTTGCAGAACTTCCTTGCTAATCCAGATGATCTTTTAATTCTTCCAGTTAGCAAAACCTTTAGAAATAACAGCTTTGTGAATGACGTTGCATAATGAAATGTTAGCGACATTTAGAAGAAGCAAGACGAGATTCATCAGATATACAGCTACAGAATGCATTACAAAGAAAAGGAGTAACTGATGTCTAACAGACAGTTTGACAAATTTCCTTACGGAATCATATTATATAACAAATTGTTTCTCCTGCCGTTGGAAAAATCCAAAAGCTCTAGGCATGTTTCATAAATAAAAGTGAACGTCACAGGAAAAAAAAAAATGAGCCAGAAAAGCTTCCCCTGCAATCATGACAGAGTAAAATAACATCAGTATTTCCTATCTGCATCTCTCAACTCTGTTTTTCTTTTTTACTTGTTCCTACGTCTGAATGTTAATTTTTAGGTGGTCCTTTCATACAACGTACATATTGCAGTTTATGACCCTCGAAATTACGTCAGGTGTTGAGCGCAATTTATTGTTACCTAACAGGAGCAGTGGTTGGCAGCTTCTGGTAATAGATAATGGTCAGAGTTAATTCGTTTTTGTGAAGTAAATGTTTTCATATTGTCTATAAAGCATAAATTAGTAGCCTCATCGATTCTGAGGTCGTTATTAATATATTATATGTATGACCTTAATGTCTAAAACAAGAGGACAGGGCAAGACTATCGTCACGTTTATGAGGGACTAGTTCCTGCACGCGTGCGCGCACGCACACACACACACACACTCACCATTCGGGAGGAATTTTCCGTGGTTGTTTATTCTTTTATAACCAACCAATCATCTCAACTGTTGGTCTGTTTTCCCGTAACCAGTGACGTACCTCCGATATTAACAGAAGTTTACCCGCTGGTAATTTAAGGGGGAAAAAAATTGAAGGAAGAATGCCGACAGTTTTGACCCCCAGGAGTCTTTCACTTCATAGTCATATTCCAAATTCATTTGTCCAAACCTACGGCAAAAGCGAGTTTGCAATCATTAAAACAAATAATTTTTTTTTACTTCACTCTTGTTCACATTCAGCTGACGGTTTCAGCGTAGCAGATGGATTTGCCTCACTTACTCGCTAAAGCCCGTAATGTCGCTGCATTGGATTTGAGGCAGCAAGAACCCAGCAGCATTCAGAGAAATACTGGACATCTCCGACAAATTTCACGGAAAAGCGCACCCAAAAAGAACCTTCTAGAACACATGTGGCTTCAAAAAATACTGCGCGCTCTCTCTCTCTCAAAATCCAGCCAGAAAGGTGCCAGATGACCTGGTTCTAATGAAAATTTTGGATGGTATTTTTGGTGCTTTCTTTTCCTCATATGATCTTTAAGGGTGTAAGGAAACTTTCAGCTCTTTCGTCAGAGAGCCAGAATGAGTTCTTTGTTTGTAGTCATTGTTTAAAGAAAAGGAAAATTCTAACAAGTGTGAAGGATTCATGCTTGGCTGTATAGTTACGCATATTTTTTTATTCTTCTCTCTAATTTTTCTTGCATTCACATGTATATACAGCCTCCATGTACATATGCACTTAACACACACACATATATAATATACTGTATATATATATAAATATATATATATATATATATATATAATATATATATATATATATATATATATATATATATATATATATATATATGTACATGCATATACATATATATAAAATAAATAAATAAATAAATAATAAAATAAATAAATAAATAAATAAATATATATATATATATATATATATATATATATATATATATACACACACACATGACATATCTATATCTATATATATATATATATATATATATATATATATATATATTTTTACAAATATTATATGTATATATATTTATTGTAAAAATATCAGCTTGACTGAGACCGGGAAAAGACGTTGTCTATAAATAATCAACAAACAACGTCCGTTGGAGAACAGGATAGGTAATTAGGCCTTCCACCCTATAGGAAAATTTCCTATCAGCCTTAGAATAGGTGGTCCTAACGTCCTTTTCCTTTCTACCTGTCTCTTGGAATGTTTTGAAAACAAGAACGTGGACACCTGGTGTGACTGTTCACTAGGCCGGTCAGGAACTCAAAAAAAGCCGTGGAGACGTCTGAAGGTGGCAACTGCACCCTATTATTCTATTACCTGGACAAGCTAACTGCTGGTGCATAACCAGTCCTAAGGTAAAGTTTTCCCCAAAACTTCGCCATTCTTTATCTTTTCTGTATTTCGAATTTCTTTTGTTTCTCCTTCATCCCCCCCACTTACTGTCTATGTGTTTACGAAGTCATTGCTGAGTTATTATATTGTTGCTTCAACCCCGTTATTCCAGTAAAATACCTAGGATTTATGCAAAAATCAGGTTAAATCTCGAGGCTTTTTATGCCCGCGTCCGAATGTTTGGAAGCAACCGTTGCTCTTAAAATCAAATTCATCTCAAATATTCTGTTGGTTAATGGACTAGTGGACTGGCGACCTGCCTTAACACCTGAAAGACCTGGGTTGAATCCTGACGAGAGTCAGAAAATTATAAATTGAATAATATATATCAACCAAGACCCTCATATGTATGTATATATATATATATATATATATATATATATATATATATATATATATATATATATATATATATATATGTTAGACATATCTATAGCTATATCTATATATATACATACATTACGATGCACTCCAATTTCATGAAGATGAAGGAGAAACCAGAGGAAAAGCAAATAGAGTTCTTAACTTTGTCCCAACAGTTTTCCCTCCACTCAGCCTCTTCCCTGAAGAGGCCTGATGGAGGGTCAAACTGGGAAGTTGGGACAAATTAATGAACTTATTTCTTTTTCAAGGTTCCAAGTTCTTAATTTGTATGACTAGTTTAGCCCTCCATCAGGCCTCTTCCCGGAAGAGGCCTGATGGACGGAGTCAGAAATTTATACAAATGTAAGAACTATATATATTTCCTCTGGTTTCTCCTTCATCTTCATTGTGGAGTGCATATATATATATTTTATCTTCGTGATTGAGAAGAATACAATCTAAATATACATACATATTTATATATAATCTTCATTGGTGTTTATCTATCATTCGCTAAGACGGGTCTAAACTAGTTTCACTTTCTTGCTGCGTAGTTTCTGCTCTTTAGTTATGTGCAATATATTGTCTTTCACAGTTATGATATCAGGAGCAATCACTTCAGATGTACTCATTATTACAGAAGACGAGTATCTGTTACAATGATATACGCTAATGTGTTCGAATATGTACAACTGAATATTGTTTGGCAGGACGCATTTGTACGCATAGTTCTAACAATCCTTTTCAAATCACGCACAAAAAAACTCATCTTCCTTAGCACAGTAAATAAAATAAAATTGAAACAAAAGATTTCCATAAAATTCCTCTTATTGAAAGTGTTGTAGTTCGACTCGGCGAACTATTTGATAGAATCCACTGCCACAAGTCACAAAACATTTGGCCACTTTCCATAAGGTATTAAATCATTGTTGTTCTTCCACCCTTTCAATCCTTTTTTTCGCGCGAAGCTGATGATCTCGGTCTACTTTTTTTTTTTTTTTTTGCATAGAGCTGTTTATATCAGTAACACTTAGGTATTTTCGGATTTCATGCGTCTTCTTTTTCTAACTTGCGTGTACAAAGAATTCATATCCTGCTCCCAGCAAGACATTACACTCACAGGCTATTAAAAATGAGCAGCAGGTTCCAAAAAAGTCCAAATGCCGTATTTCCACAAAGAAGAGGTTTTCCATTCTCTTTCATTTCAGTTGCATTCCTTTATAGTTCCACCTCATGTTACAAAACATAAATTCATGATCTAATATTGCAATATTACTTCGATGAGGAACTACCGTAACTGACCAGGAAGTGCCTAATCAATATACTGTAGTAATTAAGAAAAAACGAAGTCCGATGAGGGGCGTGTAAAATTGGCTCCTCAGTTCAGTCACACTGAGAGAGAGAGAGAGAGAGAGAGAGAGAGAGAGAGAGAGAGAGAGAGAGAGAAAAGAGAGAGAGAGAGATTTAAAAAGGAGTGAAAGATAGCCAGGGATACAGCATGGAAATTAAAAATCGATGAGAGAGAGAGAGAGAGAGAGAGAGAGAGAGAGAGAGAGAGAGAGAGAGAGAGAGAGAGAGAGAGAGAGAAAGCAATGCAAAGGAAAGCAAAATCCATAATACCGGAGACGGAGGAAGCTGCAGCTAAAAGCACAGGCTTTGCTGGAAAGGGAACAGAGAGAGACAGACATTTCCTATAAAACATGGCAAAAAAGACGAGACTGCAGGAGAAGGAAAGAGAAATTCAGCTTCGTTAGAAAAGAGACAGCGGGTGCACGGGGGAAGAGACAGACTTACTAGCAAGGAGATATGCTGAACTAGATTTATTTATACAAGCAGAAATTCAGAGAAGAAACACTGGAGCTGGACCAAAAAGAAACATTGCAACGTATTTCTACTTGGTTAAACAAGAAGTCCAAAGGTCAGTGAAGGTCAGAGCATTTTTCCATTAAGGGTAAAGGATGTTCTGGTCACATCTTCCAATTTGCTTAACGCTTCTCTCTCATTCACAGGTTCAGAGGAGCTTCCGGCACACTTATTTGTATGTAAACTTCCGTCTTTATTACCTCTTAAATACGGATTTACGTTAAAACAGGGCACAGGAATGGATCTTCCCCATCGTTAAGTTTCCTTAGCAAGGAAGTGAAACAACGGAGGACAAAGGAAATACACTGAGAGAACAGCTAAGAGACGAATTACGTGTGGCAAGAATTAGGGCTAAAACCTGGTAAGTCCTGTAAAGATAACTTTCTTGTCAGTCTTATGCCATTAGTATTACTGCAATATCCGTCGTTATGATTTCACCACTTCCACTGTTGTTTAGTCCTACTTTTACTACAACTGCCTCCACTCCTTTTGAACGTTAAGAATAGTAGTAATAACCAAAGAACTTTTGAAAATTGTTCACGGAATTCTGAAAATGCCACTCTCGTATTTTTACAGTTTAGTAATAAACGACGTCTCAGAAGCTTGGGTGTACTGAACATGAAAGTCAGCGCAATGTTCGGATGAGTATAATCAATGAAAGAGTATGAAGCCACATCAGCCTGCACGTTGTGCAATCAAAAGACTACTGTAGCAGCACTTTTAACACTAGTGCTGATCAAGATCTTTCACGGGTTTTTGCCCGTCAATTACGGGTTTCTCTAGAGCAAGAGCCTGTGCCAGCACAAGGCTGACTTAATCTAAAACAAGCGAACGATCGCTGATCGAGAATCGGGTGTCAGTCGCAAAGTAGCTGTCATAGACCTACGTAGACTCCATGACAGGGTATTAACCCGGTATGTATCGACCTTCTCCGAGGTGCCAGTACTAATCATGAAAGAAGCTCCTTGGGACGCCGTGTTTAGTACTAGCCCCTCGGAGATCAAAGTATTATATACACCCATAAACCATATTGTGTGGTAGACAAATTATATTAATAAACGATATCTTCGTGCGGCCGTCTACTTTACTTAGCATGAGTTTACTCTGGACTTTGACAAAGGTGGATACATAGCTTGTTAATACCCCACGACAGAGCCGAAGCAGAAGCAAATGTTATCAAGAAGAGTACAAGGCAAATAGCAGCCCACGAGGGCGAACAACGTGCATTGTCATGAATAAGTAACCTATTTTTCTGCTCAAACAGGTCTTTTCCATAAAATAGAAAGCGAAAGAAATCAGATGTAATTTTACTTGAGATCTCATAACTTTTATAACGCTCATAAAAATTATTTCTTGCAAAGTCATAACTCGTAGAGCTATTACCACAAATGAAGAATGCCAGTAACTGTCATGACGTTAGAGTCCTTCCCGCGTGGTGGAAAACGTGTAAGAGTTGTCTAACACTTATTGCATTCAATTTGCTGACATTTTATGTATGTTTTAATTTCGGTTTTTAATTCTGTAAAGACTTTTTGAGGAAGTTATTACTGAAGGGGGTCGTTTATAGGAAAGCTACTTTTATTCTCACTGAAATTTGTATATTTGGGTAGGGAACCATTTTGAATAAAGTTAAGTAATGTAGAAACCTTTAATACAGTAAAAACCCAGCCTCTAGTGTATCTGCTGTGCTAGTAGCTACTGAAGCCACTATGGCAGTTTAGCACTTCCGTCGAAAATGGGGAAATATCTGTAAATGAAAATTAGCAATTTCCTTTCAGCTGAGCGTAGCAAGAACATACTTGCCTAATGCCCTTGTTAGTAACTTCGACAGGAAACTGACGAGAGATAGTTCAGAGTGATATGACATTTCAGGGAAACAAGCACAGAAATAAAGTACCAAATACTGACGAGGGACTTCGGAGCACTAACGAGTTAGGTAAATCAGATGAAAGGAATGGCAGTCATTAAATTTCGCACGTAAAGTGGCGACGCAGCCAGTAGCAGAACCAAACTGCGTGTTTAAACTAAAGTAGAATCGCTATTACGTTCGAAAATGCAAAAATAATTACTGTAGCATGCAACATAACCATCAGCAGGCGTCCCCAACCCTCCCGCCAACTCCTTGCCAAACAAATTGTTTTTAAACAAGGAAGCATTTAAAGTAAGTTCAGAAACATCGACGGGAGAAAATTTTCGGGAGAAAAAAATTGAAAATCAGTCAGTAAGGAAGGCCTTTGTTTACCCATTAGTTCTTTAAATATTCTGCAGAAGGACATCTATTGAGGTTTATTAAGTATAATCACGTGTTCAAAATTTCACTGATAACTGGGTTCCCTTCCAGCTGACGGTTTCATTATCAAGTGGCTCTTAATACAAGAACACTCTCCGCTTGCTGACTGAAGTCCTTTGCAGTGTACAATAAAGCCACACAAACGTTCTGTGGAATATACGGTTGAAAAAAGCACCCTTAAATAAAAAAGGAAAAAAAAGTGATTATCTGAGGGGTGTGGCAAAAGTCCAGTCTAATGCCAAAGATTTCATTTTAGAAATACTCTGTTACTATCACTCACATCTTTTAAGGATATTAGATCTTAAAAATGCCCTACGGAATTACTGCATACTACTGAAATAACTGAACTAAGGGTAGGAAGAAAATCCCCTGATCAAGGCAAACTCGAACCCTACATGAGTTTTCTTAGAAAAGGACTTGATAGGAACATATCTAGGGGTTTTGCCGGATGAGACTACTTATGAGAGTTGGTGGCGGGGGGGGGGGTTTGGAAGGAAGGCAGAAGGAGGCATTGCAGTTACATAAGAGGGGCACTGAACTCTTATTCTCACATCATGATCTGTATACGTTACCAAAGTCGAAAGCCGAGTCTTCGAATTATCGTGGTTATTCAAGGTACATGTGGAGAAGATATTAGATGTTATTTATCATTCCAAAAAATTAAGTGAAAAAAAAAAAAAAAGTCGGTTAATCAAGAGATTTTTGCTGGACTGAACTGGTAGGGGAACTGTTTTTTTTTTTTTTTTTTTGGTCACTGTGGTAAGCACAGCGACAAAGCAGCCATTTTAAAATTTCCCAAATCTCTGTTTTTTAAATTGTACTATGTTTTATTGTACCCAATAAATAATCCACTGAAAAAAGTAACTCACATAGGTGCTACAGAATAATCTTTGAAATATTATTATCACTATTATTATTCAGAAGTTAAACCCTATTCATATGGAACAAGCTTACAGGGGCCATTGAAACTCAAGCTCCCAAAGATTATGCTGCTCATCTGAAAGAAATTACGGATGATACTAAGAAATATAGAAAGATGAGAAAAGCACAAGTGCAAGGTAAACTGTTTTAGAGTAGTGATGCATTCCATCTTCCCTTGAACGCTTGAGGCTCTAATCCCACAGCATCCTCAGGGAGACCGCTCCAAGTCGAGCGGTGAGGAGAATAAAACACCCCTGGAAGTGGGAAGTTTGACAGCGTAGCACATTCACTGCGTATTGGTGCTTTTGTGCAGTGAACCTAGTGGCTCTCGGCAGGAAAAGAGTATCAGGGGTAAACTGTGATAGCGAAAATTGTGTTAAAATGCAACATAAGAATTATAATTGAAAGTGAACAGAAACAATGGCATTTAGTCCACTATTTTTAATTACAGTACTGCTAGCAGTAGTAGTATCATTTTAAAACAAATAATCACCTCTTCCTTGGGCGAGTCGGTAGAGTTGTGGCCTTGCACTCGCTAAGGCCCGAGTTCGACTCTCCGGCCGGCTAATGAAGAGTTAGAGGAATTTATTTCTGGTGATAGAAATTCATTCCTCGCTATACTGTGGTTCGGATTCCACAATAAGCTGTAGGTCCCGTTGCTAAGTAACCAATTGGTTCTTAGCCACGTTAAATAAGTCTAATCCTTCGGGCCAGCCCTAGGAGAGCTGTTAATCAGCTCAGTGGTCTGGTAAAACTAAGGTATACCTAACTTAAAACAAATAAAATGTCAAGCCTCAGTACCAGAATACATCTAGTGACTGGAAAACACGTTCTAATATACTTTGTAGAAGTCTTGCCAGAACTTTTAATACCGAAGTTATAGGCCTAAATGATTTAATGAAGATGGGGACGGTAAATACGGAGGACGATATGAGTGACCCCATTTCAACTTTAATTTGTGTCCATTTCCTTTTCGTATCCTTCACAGTCTCACCAAGTCGTTCAGTATCACCTTGTGCACGAAGAGACATAAACGGCGTTTTGTTAATTCATAAAAGAATCTCTTCAGAATCGGAAAGAAATCCTGCTTCTCTTGCAAGAATTTTATCCAGTCTCCTGAACTTTTATTTCTTTTCCGCTACAGTTAAAGATATTGCCTGGGGAAGTAAAAGATTTTCCTCTTACTAATTTTGATGCTATCTCCAAGCATTTCGGGAGGAAATCAGCTTATCTAAGAGCGTAGCAATCACAGATATCCAGGAAGAAAGGAAGCAACTCTCATTTCTTGGATATTTTTCTTGAAGAAAAAAAAGTATACCTAGAGAAATCAACAGTCGCTTAAAGAGAGCCGGTCTCTCCCCTTGAATCCTGCCATAATTTATTCGTTATTCAAACTCGCTCAATGCAGATCGGTGATAGGAAAAACAGGGAACGAATGAGGACTTTGAGTCTTTTAGAAATGTTCTAAAATGTGTTTGGTTACTAGAAATGCGTAGCCATTTATATAACTTGTTATCTTGGTGTCATAAATAACAGTCTCAGTTTTTAAAGCAAAGATTGATAGAAGCCAACAAACCGTCGAGCAAAGACGTAATAATGGAAACAGTTAGAAATTATTCGGCTGGGGATTAAGTTTATATAAAAGTCAGTGCATGGATGAGTGTCAGTTATAAGCTTGCACCAAAGTTTAATGGCTTTTTTCACGTTCTTGCAATTCTATGGGTAATCGCCAGAGACCAGAAACGTTCACCACTGAGAGTCTGGCTTAATTTTTATTTTTTTGTATGTTGATATTTCTGACCTTTGTTTTATTACTTGGGGTTTTTTTGTATTTCATTGTATGTTATATTTAGTTTTCCTCATTATTTGGCTCAATTTTAATTGCCAATATTTCTTAATTACTTTAAAATATCTCTTCTTGAATAACTATGCTTTGATCTATTGGTAATGCAAACTTTTATTTTCTTTGTAGTAAGACAGCATGTCCCATACACAGAGGAGATAAAAATAATAATTCTTAGCCTTTTACAGATGCCAAATCTTTAAAAATAACTTTGTTAAAAAAATATATTCAAACACTGTTAAAGAACAGACTTCAGGATATGGGCATTAAGGATATTGGTACCTTTTAACAGGAATAGTATTGCATCGGTAACTGAAACAAGCTCAGGAGAAGATGTATAGAACGAAAAGACCGCAACTAATATGAATATTTCAAGTCAGTCAGCGCAATTGCAGATGACAAAGAAAACTACAGTAATTTCAGTCGAGATCAGGAACTTTTAGTGGTAAATCAGTGAGTGGAGGATAGGATTTTAGACTTTGGAATATGTACACATGAATATACTGAAGCAAATCTATTGTCTATGAAGGGCACTTTTCCATCACTTATCGTTTGTTAAAACTCTGACTCAGAGTTTTAACAGAGCTGCTGTAGAGATTCACAGACTTGAACTATATTACAGCCTCAATAAAGTAAAGGTGAACCAAAGGAAAATTTACATGAAAACACCTACTCTCCTTTAGATCTTTTCCCAACAAAGTTCAATAATTCATAGGTGTTATTAGTGACAAGCATGAAAATATTCATGGCTTTTCCTTAAAGGATACTTGTAGTTCCATTATATTAGCGACTAGATGAAATCACTTACGATGTTTGTCAAGTAGTTATTTTTTAATTTTATCACTGATACGGGTATAAATTACGCCATCAAATCAACAGACAAGAGCACATATGCTCAACACGGACACGGCACTGACTTGCAGTTAAAGAATTTTACTACTACAAATTTATTCCACGGAATTTTCAACAGGTCCAGGCTTGTTTATTCTACTAAGATGTGTAGTAGCATATCTCCGGTCAAACGGTAAGACGACCTTGGGGATGTTGCATTAATTTCAAACTTCTGAAGAACGGAAAAGTCAGCCTTAAAATTATAGTTATGGAAACAATCAGAGGGGTGGTCACCCATTCTCTAACTGTTATAACAATATTCTTATTCATGAGAGCAACAGCACCATTAACCTACCACTTTTACAAAGGTATCATCAAGTCATAGCCTTTACTTCCTTCGCAACTTCCATACTTCTTAGATGAGTTCTCAGTCATGTTAAGATAATGATGTTAAAACCTCTGGGTTACCCAGCTTGCAAAGGCAGGTTAATGAGCCCAAGAAGAGCAATAACCTTTCGCCTCCATCATCCAAAGGGTGTAAGGAACTTAGCGGGCCATTGTGTCGGCCTGCAGTATCTATCTATCTATCTATCTATTTATTTATATATATATATATGTGTGTATGTGCATGTATGTATATATAGTTATTAGAATACATATACATATATGTATTTATATATAATTAAATATACATATGTACACAAACACACACATGTATATATATAATATATATATATATATATATATATATATATATATATATATATATATATATATATATATATATATATATATATATATATATATATATATATATATATATATAGAGAGAGAGAGAGAGAGAGAGAGAGAGAGAGAGAGAGAGAGAGAGAGAGAGAGAGAGAGAGAGAGATTCAGTGATGAGCTAAGTGTTTCAATTAAAACCACGTAAGACCCTGCGGATTAATGCTGCTTCATTAATTACTCCCACGGGTTTGAAATCACGAATTTCAATTAGTTATGAGGAACCTCAAAAGTCAAGGGACATTTGCATAGCGAATGTCATTAACGGGAGGTTATTCTATGCAATTTTCATTAAAGTCGTAATTTGTGCTTGAAAACGATGTTTTTGGAAGTTCAAATTTTGAAAAGTTCATATAAAAGAAGGTGGCTGTTTAATTGCTACAAAAGAGTATTTACTAGTAATGTCGACTGTTGTTGCTTAGTGATCTATAAAAATTCTGAAGATGCCAATATTTTTTCGGAGCCATTTATTCATGACAACTGACTCGAAAGTCAATGAAAATGATAAAATATACTGCTTATACATACATGCATATATATAGGTACACACAGACATATATATATATATATATATATATATATATATATATATATATACATACATATATATATATATATATATATATATATATATATATATATATATATATATATATATATATAATCTATGAGTTTGCTTTTTCTGCATTTAACGTGAAGTTGATCATCGATTCAATTTGTTATGAAATATTTGTATTACTATACGCCTCGGTCTTGCAGGTAGGGCAGAGCAGTAAAAGGGTGTTAATCTTGATACGTGAGGGGAAGATATACTATATATATGTATATATACACACACACACACACACACACACACACACACACACATATATATATATATATAATCTTAGTAAATAATGCAACTTTGGTAATAATACAATCATCTAAATCAGATACTCAAAAAAAATATAAAAGAAAAGATAAACTTTTTTATGGGAAGGGTGAAAGCTGCTGACTCCCTTCTCTGTGCAAGACCCGCCACCCCAATGACCTCAGTTTCCTTTTAGAGACCCTTAATGCTTTTAACACAGAAACAGTAATTAAATAATTATATTTAAAAAAGTTTTTAAGACTAAGCGAGAAGAGTGGAGCCCAGCTTCTTCCGCATCCTCGTCTGAAGACTAATAATGGAGGGGCAGGTAACTTTCTAATCCAGCCTCCACAAAGAGCCCTAATTCTTTACGCCCGAGTCTCAACACCGTCAACGCTTCAACGCTTTTCCAGACACTTTTCTGTTTCACTGTCCACACTTTAGGCAGTAAGCAGACGGATCAATTATTCAAGCCTATTAGAAGTACAGTTATAATACTTTCAGTTACGGGTTCACTGCAGTCCATTATGCTAAGGTCTATGTCAGTGGAGTTTCCCATGTTGACTTTCCGGTATGATTATTATAACAGCTTATTTTTGTTTTAAATGCTTACATCTTCATATAAGTGCTGATTGCTGTCTGCAAGCATGTTAAAGCACAGCTTGCACAGAGCTATTTTATTTTCATTTGAAAGCCTTGCATAGATGTAAATATCATACATATATATATATATATATATATATATATATATATATATATATATATATATATATATATACTCATAAATGTATATATGTATATATATATATACATATACTAGCCGACCAACAAAGCTATTCCCAGGAAAACTCTGAAGAACTCAGAAAAATTTTCCTACATCTCTTTTGAATTGTTTTATCATGTAAAGAATGTGTACTGTCGCTGAAAAGGCTTTACTTTCCTCTGGTTAACAATTCTACCTTGAATTCATTAAAAAAGACTCTTTGCTCAGGGAAAAGGTGAGTGTCACACAGACTTCTGCAATGAGCAGAAATTCAGGTATAGTGAAAGAAAAAGTGTGTGAAGAAATTCACTCGTGGAAATGAATAACGAATGAATCGCTGTAGAGACTATATAAGGAACCCTTTGACAAATTATATATACCCTCCATGAACAAAAGAATGCCAAGTCAGTGACCGTATCAAGTCATATTTAAATGCACTAAATGTACTAACGTTAGCGCTCTCTCTCTCTCTCTCTCAGTCAGATCAGAATTTAATAGAATGACTCCACAGCAACAACTAAAAACACAATCACTACTGATGAAAGACATGTCAGTATGTCTACGGGGACCACGTGTGGTTTTTACATGTGCACATCTTCAGTTAACCATGGACCGCTCAGTCGCCTAGTCTAATTATCGCCTCGTTTTCAAGACTTGTATTCGATCGTTATCGCATAAAACTTACAAGGTAGGTTGTCAGCTTGACAAACAGTTTCAGAATATCTATAATTTACTAAGATACAGTGTCCGTTGGCTGTATGAATATTAAAATAATTATCAAGATGGTAATTTTAGGCACCGTAAAAAGTGCTGCAACTGTTTTCGGTTTCCTGTGAGTGTTAGCGAACGTGTTTCAGTTTCTGAGGGAAAGTGTAGGCCGAAGTCTGAATGGTCTAATATAGAAATTGTCGATATACGGTGATTTTTTTAGTGGACAAGTACTTAGATATGAACACTGGAAAAATGTGGTAATTTCGTTGCGAGTAATTTTTCAATGCGGGAGCAGTTTTGTTACAGAAACATTTAGTCAGCTAATACGCATGCGCGGATGGCGAAGGAATTGTTTCGTCCAGGCGATGGAATGATGGATTAGTTCTTGATCCCCAAAGTTGTGCCCGTAATTACGAAGTTTTTTTTCGTGGAATAAGTACTTAGATATGATGATGGTAATACCACAGGATACTTAAGAATTTGTATTTCATTGGCAAGGTATGATTAAGATACGTTTGGCTTAAAATGAACACTGAAAAAAATGTGGTAATTTCGGCGCAAGTAATTTTTTAAAGTCGGGGTATGTCTGTCACGGAAGCATTTGGTCTGTTACTACTCTTGGAGAGGATTGTAAGGTCTGAATGGTGTGGTGGTAGAAGTTATATTTTGAATGACTGAATAAAAGTAATCTAATAGTCACACATCTGTTTAATTTTTTGCATGTACAAACTGTTTATAGGGTTTGCAGTGGGAGGAATTTAATGAAATCATTCGTCTGACAGCACCTGGAGAAAAAGGTGGAGAGTCAGGAGAAAAATGACAATTAACCCAGAAAGCACCGAAGGGAAAGGTGACGTGAAAATGAAAATTTCATTTGTTTTGTCTGTGTCTGTATGCATGTCTGTCACGGGGTAGGGGTTTGATTTTGAGTTATAAACCTTTTTGGAGTGACATTGAGGCCGTGTGCAGAATTTTGTCTGGGTCTGTCAAGCGGTTCGGATTCCTAAAGTGGACAAACAAATATACAACATTCACTTATATATATATATATATATATATATATATATATATATATATATATATATATATATATATATATATATATAAAATTTCATGTATGACGTACATACATACATATTTCCATTCATACATAAAATGAAACCAGAGAAAAGAGAAAAAAGATTATACAAAATGAAAAATGAGTCATTTGCTCATGGTGCTTGAAATTACCGCAATACCTCTTTTTAAACTTTGAAGTGGTATAGTTACCATTCCAGCTGGAGGATCGTTCCAACGTTTCAATGTGAAAAGAGGGAAAGACGTCTGGTACTGGGAAGTGTGACCCCATGCAGCTGTTCTACGGAAAAAGTTGCAACGGGTTCAAGAATCGAATTCTTCAGCATTTAGGTGGGACAGCCACTAGTGATGGAAATATCAATGACAATGTTTGTAAATTAATGTTCAATAATCATTACCCATTCGAAATTTTTATTTTAATTAAAAGACTAGCGTTCAATTTCGCAATGACTTTCTACTTAACATCATATTCATTACGACGTAAGAAAATTATTCTTAGGAATATCAAATGCTTCAGCTGTGGAGAGCCATCGTGAAAGCGATAAGGTATTACTGGGAAGTTGCACAGTGGAGTAAACGTTTACACACTTTACATAGCCTTCTATGACGTAATTCTTCGTCTTATGATGTACAGGAGGCTAGGCAGCTTAAAGACGAATACAGTAAGTGGATATTACATAAGGAAGTCAATACAAGACACGTAGAAGATGGAGGCGGCCGGATGTTGGGGTTAAGTAAGTATACCTTAGTTTTACCAGACCACTGAGCTGATTAACAGCTCTCCTAGGTCTGGCCCGAAGGATTAGACTTATTCTACGTGGCTAAGAACCAATTGGTTAACTAGCAACGGGACCTACAGCTTATTGTGGAATCCGAACCACATTATAGCGAGAAATGAATTTCTATCACCAGAAATAAATTCCTCTAATTCTTCATAGATGTTGGGGTTGGGGGAAGTGTTTAGGGAAGGGGGTGGGGCTAACTGTTACGTAAAATACAGGCAAAGTTTGTGTACTACAATAGCACACTTGGACGTCAAAATGAGAAGATAAAACCTGGTCCATTACAAAAGCATAAGTTATGAACAGCTTCTATTTCAGCTGCTAAGCGGATTCACAGTTCTGTCATACTTTTGGAAAGAAAAACCAGAGCACGATCTTGGACAATGAAAGCTCCGGGAGATGAGTTATTGCAGATCAGATGAAGGAAGTCCGAGGGAAGTTGTTGGGGGAGCAGTAAATCATCGTCGGGGGTGCAGTAAAGAACCAAGAAGCCGAGGATAAGTTACCGAGATTTAGATTACGAGAGATAGATATTTCAAGAGGAAAAATTGATGTAGCCTCGTTGGGTTACCGAAAACAGGAAGAGGATAAAGGCAAAGAAAGAAATGATAAAAATGGGAAGAAGAAATTCAAAAAGATAACCTAAAAACAACAGGAGGAGGATAGGGGCAAAGAAAGAAATGATAAAAATGGGATGATGAAATTCAGAAAGATAACCTAAAAAAAATATCATTATGATTCGGGTTTAGTAGCATGGAAAGGCTTCAGGAAAATTACTAAACGATATAAGTAATAACGAGCGGACTTAAAGGAGTAATTTGTCGATATAATTAACAAGTCCGCAAATTAGATTTAATAAAGAGGAAAAGAGTGAACTAATTAGGGACTGGAGAAATATGCATACGGGAAACACAAGAATATAAATAAGTTTTTTTATAGATTAAAGATAAGAGTTTTGACAATAGGAAAACAGTTGGAGGACTGTTACAAGAAGACAGTTAAATCAGTAAGGAACAGTCAAGGGAACTATAGGGGATAATGCCAAATAAAAATAAGGAACTAAAAGCTTTTGAAAAGCCAATAGTGAATTGGGAAAGTGTGCAGTGTCTAAGATAGCTTTTGACTAAAAAAAAAAAAAATGGAGATTCAATCCCAAATTACAAAAAGACCATATAGAGACTGAATTTTACCTAGAAATTTTGGTAAACTATTGTTGAAATAACTAAAAGAAGAAGAAGAAGAAGAAGAAGAAGAAGAAGAAGAAGAAGAAGAAGAAGAAGAGGAAGAGAAGAAGAAGAAGAAGAAGAAGACGAAAACAACAGGTTGGGAGTAAAAACCGGAAGAAAAAACTGAAAAGAAAAGCCGAAAATTGCTGGAGAACTAAGGCTGATAGCACTGATGAACATACCATAAAGATGCCTTGATGGTGACTTCGGCAAAACGTTTAATTCGGCGAAAAAGTAAATGCTGGTGAAGCAACGACAGAATGCAGAATCAGTTAAAAGAATATGAAAGCAATTCCCATTACTTATAGCATATATGAAACAATTTTTGGGATAGGTATGGAACAAGAGATAAACGTTCTTGGCCGTATACGAGAAGGATGTTCATGTACAGCATCACTTCTTGAGCCGATAACATTTTTTGGCCATCAATGCGGCGTAAGTGTTGGAAAAAGTTTTGAAAATGATGATGTCTGGGTGATAGTGGAAACTGACAACGCAGAACATAATGGACTCCGACTAATTAAAAAAAAAAGTTAGAGGTGCGGGCAGAGAGATATATGAGGAGGTTAGCAACTTGCAGGGTAAACCAGACAAGACAAATGGATTAAAGGTGGTGAAATGCATAATGCATCTAGTTATGAAATTAAGCAATATAAAATAAATATATGGCATACAGACAGAAACTCAGAAACGCATTTCCAATAAAGAATGAATTCTGATATGGAAAGACAATTCTGTAGAGAGTTGCTTTCCATTTTACTTAGTTACTTTGACAGAGTTGTAGAGAGTTGCTTTACATTTTACTTTAGTTACTTTGACAGAGCTGTCAGAAGTTGTAAAACTGCAAAGAAAATTTCACAAAAAATGACTGGAAAAGCTTCCTTTTAACGAGGAGCTTGGAGAATTTTTTTAATAAAAAAAAATCAATATGAAGTTTCAGTACATGAACTGTGTCTTTAATAGAAAAGAAAACACTGAAAAAATTTACATGAAGATAATGGTTGGAAGCAGTAAACTATATCAGACAAGAGGTAAACGCCACAATGAGAAAAATAAAATAAAAATCTAAGGTATAAATAAAAATTGAGGCAAAATAAAGGGACATCAATAAATGGAAGAAGGCGCAAAAAAGAATATTAAGAGGCCCTAAACGTTTGCAAGAGAAGTAAAATATGTGAGGAAAATGTAATATGTAATTAGAAATATTGTTTGGAACCTGAGCACGTACTTTTCAGATGCCTGTGAAGAACATACAAGTAAAAGGGAGCCTAGATCGTCATTGATTTTGGAAAGGTGAGAAAAGATATTTCTCATCTGTTTACTTGCTGTCAATCCAGAAGTCGGAGTAATGAAAACACAAAATGACAGCAACCTTGAGGAGAAAGCATACGTGAAGCAGTTAAAAATTATTGACGATAAGAGGAGGGATTGTGACTCCCTGCTGGATAACTTAATCTGTGAAAGACACTGATGAAAGAGTACAATATAGATAAAATAATGAAGCATAAATCAGAATATAACAGTTCTAGCTTCAAGAGAATTAAATGGCCCAAATACTGAAACTTACATTATGACCTCCGACTGTTTATCAAATTTGACCAGAATAAACATCAATATTTTCATTATCCACACTGAGTAGGGATCAAAAGGTGACTAAATCTCCGAAAACCTCTAGTTAGCAACGTAACGGGAACTCACAATAACTGCTGAGAGAAAGTGATATAGTTGTGATCATCCAAAGTACAAGGCTTAACGATATAGGCCCTTGTCTAACGAAGCTAGGGTTAGGCTACAAACAAGATTGAGACACCATCGGTAAATACTCAAGACCATGAAATTATAACTGCAATTTAATTATTCATTAAAACATCTACGATGTTGAACTTTGAAATATGATGATTTTATGTTTGCTTCAGAATTTTGAAGAAAGTACCAATGAAAAATCTTCATATCCACTGCACTTAGAACATACTTTGCAGAATACCTCCTCAAGGTAGGTTTTAGGGCGCTACACACGAAGAGATGTATTTTATAATAAAACAATAACTAAAAATACAGCATATTCTCAGAGCTGGAGCTTCTTAAAGTTAAACTAGTTTATAGTACAACTTTCATTCCGCCGCATTAAGTTGTTTAGCTCAGAACATCACGATAAATCGTTGTAAAAACTTATTATTTTTAAACTCGACAGTCTAGTATTTCACAAAGGCATTAGACCAATAGACAGAAATTATCCCTGAGATGGAAAAATGAAAAAAAAAAAACGTGAATATATAAAGGTATAAAAAAAGATCTTTTCTGAATACCGGGACACAGTTGCACTTTTCACATTTATCTGATGTAGTAATGCAAATGTAAAACGAGGAAAATTAACTTGGCGATCGTTGTGTGAATGCATTTGAAGTCAATCTGATCGTGGTTTACGAGGAACATGAAAAAGGTCCAAAAAATAAGTCATACCGAGCAAATTAAAATAAAAGGGGTAGTTTTGCAATTGGGCATATTAACTGTTAATCTTTGACCTTGACCCTTCTGCTTGCTAGCTCATACTATAAGTGAACAGTGAAACCCCCAAGTGTCGGGGGGTCAAATTTATGATCATTGGCTGTAAGCAAAAAAAAAAAAAAAAAAAAAAAAGTAGACCATTTCAACTTTGGGCAGGAATCGGTCATCGACATTTGCTCAAGATTTTACCCAATATAGTTTCTAGCCATAATCTGGCAACCACTTCATCGTGTGGCACCGTTGGAACATCGAAAAAATCTCCTCGCGTAACCCAGATCCAAAGAACGTGCCGTCACATATGGGGTCATGGTAAGATCAAATAGCATACCACCGAGATTTTGGGAAAATGCTCCCAACGGGATGAGGTCCATTATACATGGGCCATTTTTTTCCCCGGAGTAACTGGCCAGGGGGAGGCAACTATCTGGTAGTTAACAGATCTAGAAGCAATTTACCGGATTTGAAGCGCGAGAGGCCAGCTATCCTAGGGGGTAATTACTCTAATGCATAAATGTCTTAGGTACAAGATCAAGAGGTAAGATTTGAGGATGCCTTTCTTGGTTGATAAATACTCTGGGATTAATTGTCTCATGGAACGAGAGCTTAGGATGGTGACGGAGCCACTCATTCTGAGGAAAAAGTAAGTATAGCTTAGTTTAACCAGACCACTGAGCTGATTAACAGCTCTCCTAGTGAGGGCTGGCCCGAAGGATAAGACTTATTTTACGTGGCTAAGAACCAATTGGTTACCTAGCAACGGGATCTACAGCTTATTGTGGAATTCGAACCACATTATAGCGAGAAATGAATTTCTATCACTAGAAATAAATTCCTCTAATTCTTCATTAGCCGGCCGGAGACTCGAACTCGGGCGTAGCGAGTGCTAGCAGACAACTCTACCGACTCTCCCAACGAAGAACTTACTTTAAGGCAGAAACTGATACCAAATATGACACCGATGATCCCACCACCATAACACACTGACAGATGCCCGAAAGCAAACATTGAAACTTCAGTCGAAATCGAGAGAAACCGTCACCCCAAACGGAAATCTGTTAGCAAGAAAAATCACAGGAACAGCCCTAGCAACGCCACCCATCACCATACCATTGTCTATTCCTGTTAAAACTCCCCCTCGTCAGAAACCCCTTCGCGCGAGACTCCTCCCCCATTCCTTTACACTCCCCTCCCACCCGCAGTCACGAGTCACCTGCTGTGCCACGTGATCTTGGGCAAGACGAAATAATAGAAACTGAAGCGCCCACCGGAAAATTGCTTCGTAGTCCTACGAGTCACATCTAAGATTAAAAAAAGGAACGAACGCGAACAGAATAGCCATATAGCTAATTTTTCAAGAAACAATTCTCGTTTGACGATAAAGAAGAAAAAGAACCCGTTGTAACTTAAGTCAAGACAATCTACATCGCCTTCCTCTCAGACAGCCTGCCCCTCGGTATCAAGCATCTGGCAGTCGTTAAAGTTAAATAACGACAGCTCTTCCTCTTCAACTAAAATTCCATTCTTTCCCTTCTACGCCTTTTTGATACTAAGACCGGAATGAACTAACCAACCTCTCATTAAATTTTAAGCAGAGAAAGTTAATTCTAATCCTCTGATTTATTTTCTCTCGAAGTTATTTCATTTGATTTAAAACTTTCATAATCGTCCTTTGATTCTCGGCTCTCTTTCACTCCGATTGAAACTAAATCCAGATCTTCTGTTTTCAGCTAATCTTAATTCTCGAACTAGAAAGGTTATTTTCATATAAGATTTCCTCCCTTTTTATACGGAAATATTCTCTTTTGGTCCAACGACTTTCATTTCCCCACCAGAACTTTCTCTTAACCTATTTTTCCCTTTTTCCCTCGTCGACTCTCTGACCCAGCTAGGAGTAGTTTCTGTGAACCTTATTCTTTTAATGATGGGTCTCGTAAGGTTCACAAGGGTTCTAGTCTCTCCTGCCACTTCTTCCTTTTCTTACAGACCAACTTTTCTTTCCTCCTACTCAAGTTTAGCCTCACCCTGTGCTGGGTCAAGGGTCGTAGAGTCTACAACAACAACAACAACAAAAAAACAACTACAATCTCTATAAAGCTTATGTTACCTTGATGAAGGCCATGCATTATGGAAGAAACCGTTATCGGGGGAAGAAAATAAATTGAACAACCCAGTAATGATTCTCATCTTTTCTGCCAAAACTTTGATTTAGAGGAGAGGAAAAAGTCTATAAAATTGGAGAAATGTTGTCGAAAGGTAATAGAAGCAGTGAGCGTATCAGTCTTCAATCACAAATACCTGGTAGAAAGACTAAAAGTCTATGCTCAAAAGTGTACACAAACGGAAGTACACACACACACACACACCCATATATATATTCAGTGAATTAATCTTATGTGAAATTCTAACCGAATGAAAATGATTGATCACCTCAAGTGTATATATATATATATATATATATATATATATATATATATATATATATATATATATATATATATATATAGTATATATATAGATATATATATGTATGTATGTATGTATATATATATATATATATATATATATATATATATATATATATATATGTATGTGTATATATATATGTATATATATATATATATATATATATATATATATATATATATATATATATATATATTAATACTCAAGTGACATTATAACCGAATAAGAAATGATTACCACCTCAAGTACCTATAAATATATATATATATATATATATATATATATATATATATATATATATATATATATATATATATAGTGTAATATATATATATAACGCATTAATAGTTATGTGAAATTATAACCGAATGAGAAATGATTCATCAGTCCAAGTAAACGTGACTACACAGAAGAATGAAAACGCAATTAATTTCGGAGACATTGTGTTAGGTAAGTAAATGTCATTTCATCAGGAATTTCGGGAGAAGACCGTTCCAGAATAACGTTCTGTTTGCTTTCTTCGGAATGGAGATGAACCTGAAGCACCTTCTCCAAGAGCAGCACTTTTAATGGCTTTCACTCTCTTCCTTTGTTTATATCTCAGCCACTCTGGACTGACTCTCTGCAGTCTCTCTTTTCTTTGGGAGTTTCGCCCTGAGAAACGATTGCGCTGTAGCCCTCTCTATTTTCTTGCTGCTTTTATTCACAGTGAGGATTTTCGTTAATTGTATCTAGTAGCTATTCTGCAGTATATTATTTTTCTCGTTTCAATTCTAATTTATAGTTATTCAATACGTATTTGTAAGCCTCAACATCTGCACATACAGTGGAATATCAGGCAACCAAAGCATGATTTGTCAGTCTTCACGAAGGCTCACAACAGTTGGCACCTTTCTGTAAACATACATAAAGGTAACTGAAAGTATATCTGTAATGAATCTAACGTTGACGCTAGAACAATATATTATTAAGTTGGCAAGGAGATAAATATAAGTGAGACCTTCTCCTTGAGCACCTTTATATCATTTTAACGACGTGCAAATTCGTTTGATGATTTCCAGCACAATCACTGACAAGCGCGCGTGCATATACTATATAAAGGAATTGCGAATCACACAAATATAGTTTATATACACGCGTGCGTATGCACTCAGCGAAAAGCACAGTCTACGCCAATTAGTAATGTCTTATGACAAAAGTATGTCCAAAAGCCTGACATCACTGGGATAAAAAAGGAACTTTTAGAGGAAAAACCGGCATGCTTCATCCAAACGCCGTTGCTCTGTTTTGTACTGTCTCGTCTGTTTTCTTCTGATTTTCTTCTTCGAATCATTTAGATTTGTCTCTCGTTTGTAAAGCAGTTTGCCCCTTCCTGCTTGCTGATCTCCTTATTTTGCCAGTTTAAGCATCAATTTCTCCCCTTCCTGTTTAACAGTCTTTACTCTTAAGAGTCACCTACACATTTCCCACAAATCAGATTTTTATCCTCACTTCCATATTGAAGCTAAAAGCGAATTTACTTTTTTTTTTTTTACTTTTCTTAGAGAAAATATACAATATTTTACATTTTTAATAGTATTACAATCAGAATTTAATCAAAGTTAACTCAACTTTACCAAAAACAAATATACTTTTATCGTACCATTCGGGTTGACAACGGCGTGGGGGCATAAAAATCCCAGAACATATTCTGACAGAGTTAACGAATCATGGGAATGAGGGAGTGAACAATAACAGAGAACGACTGAAAGAAGACTGATAACGTGAGTCAAGCCAAAACTAGACTACAAACAAGAAAGCGATTCAGTAGTCAAATAAAACACAACAATATACTGTACAAGCAATGAAAAGCATAAACGTGAGAGAATGTAGGAATGGGAAGAAGTGAGAGTGAAGAATAAGATAAACAATGACAGTGACAGATCATTTTGTCTAGGATATTTTCCCCGTATCTCTCACCAATTTCGAAATAATTTTCTTAATGAGAAGTCTGACAGGCACTTCGTTTTTCAATAAAGACGGATCAATAATCCGTAGGATGATTAGGAAATTGGAGAATGTAGACATTTACTGAGTCTGCAAAGTGACTGGAGGATAAATTAGGGAAGTCTCGAATGATTAGTCATAATGAATTAAACAATATTTCATAGGGAAGTCTCGAATGATTAGTCATAATGAATTAAACAATATTCCAATTTCCAAAAATCATATTCTCTTATTCAATAGTGAAGAGCCATTTTGTGAGGACTCCGTATTTTATATTGATTCTGTCATAAACATAGGAGAGTTTTAAGGATTCTACAAACAGAGCAAAATGAAATTTACAGCTTAATGGGATACTAAAAAACGAAGAGACACCTTAGTGAACATAATGAACAAGAAATAAATAATACCCTAACGTCAATCGTGGGGAAATTATTATTATTATTATTATTATTATTATTATTATTATTATTATTATTATTATTATTATTATTATTATTATTATCATTATTATTATTAATACTGTTTCAGTAGATGAAACCTATTCACAATGAACCCAGCAAAATATGAGGAGTAATGACACAAAATAAATTCTATCATCTAAAAAATATGATAATTTTTATATGAATATTATATTTAATCTTATCTTATTACAAAAAATATAGAGTGGTTAATCGTTTCCATTTTTCCCTAACTAAACCTGTGGCACAAAACCGAGCTGCCAATCTTGCTTCTTTTTTTGTTTAAATCCGAGAGAGATGAAGAACTTGATCCTTAGGGGGAACGTTTGTTCTTTCTAACCTCAATACGAGTCCCATTGAACAAGTATTTCAGCACGTGTGTATACAATATGCTGGAAGGGTGAATTGACACTTTACAATGAGGTGTCAATATGAATGACCCCATATATATATATATATATATATATATATATATATATATATATATATATATATATATATATATATATATAATATACACACATATATATATATGTGTGTGTGTGTGTCTTTATATACTGTTGAGGCACACATAGCCCGTTAATATAAAATTCTTGTGTTAGATTGATGACAAACCTATCATCCATATTACATATAATTTGAGACCCAAGTCTATGAATACATGAAAAAGATTCTGAGTTATCAGACACAGGAAAATGTAGCAATAAATCAGCAAAACTATAAAACTACAAGTTGATAATATAATTATGCATCATTCTGTATAAGCAAAAAAATCAGAATCCTTTAAAATTTCCGCTCAAATATTAATAGACCCTTGTCCTGAACATATTCAACGAAACTGGCTTCTTTACGTCTTTGGAGCGAAATTATAGGACGTAATGTCCCTCCTCAGTTCGATAGCCTTCTAAAGTGGTACTTCAAACGCTTCCTACGATCCCTGAATACTCCGGCAAAGATCCGAAATCCTTCGTAAGCTTCCCGTATAGTCCTGGCGGATGGAAGGGGGATTTACGCTTGTTTGCGCTCCCTGATAAAGTAAGATCATTGTTGCTCGCAAACGCGTCGCCTCATCCGGGTTTAATTCCTGCATTCAAGACTTAATATCAGGCTATTATCGTCTGAAGAGGTTTCTCAGTTACTTGACTTATATTTTGTTATTTGCCGCTGTTTCTTTTGTTGCTAATGGCAGGGTGATTTTGAAACGGGATATGCAAAGGCGAAGGAGAGGTAGAAGGATAAAAATGAAAATTAATTGAATTCTCGGTAGCAAACACACACATACATATAGGCTATATATATATATACATGCATATATATATATATATATATATATATATATATATATATATGTATATATGTATATAAGTAAATAACTTTGTCAATTTTCAGATGCTGGTATCTACATTGTTCAGCAACGTTAATGAGTATTTGAGTTGAGAAATTAATTTACTGTGAATAACGACTATTTTTGCTTAAAGTGAATCTGTGAAAATTGTCAACCCATCCCATATATATATACACAAGCACACACACAACCACACACACCATATATATATATATATATACATGTATACATACATATATATATATATATATATATATATATATATATATATATATATATATATTTATATATACATTAGAATATACAGTATCTACGTATATCCCTAACGCCACCACTGGAAAAACGGTCTGCCTGAAATCTAGAGGCAACTGGAATCGCGTTATTGAAGCTTGTCCGGCACTTAATATTTCAGATGCTATATCAGATCCAGATCCCAAGAAGAAG
Organism: Macrobrachium rosenbergii; assembly: GCF_040412425.1. Taxonomy (NCBI): domain Eukaryota; kingdom Metazoa; phylum Arthropoda; class Malacostraca; order Decapoda; family Palaemonidae; genus Macrobrachium; species Macrobrachium rosenbergii. The sequence goes on from NC_089751.1 coordinate 11,764,489, forward strand.
CTAAATGAAATGCTGATGGCTGTTCAAGTAAGGTATGTCCCTAGAAAGGTCATCAAATTCAGGAAAAGTGGCCAGCCATGGTTTGGTGATACATGTAGACGAGCTTACCATATCAAACAGACCAAATTCAACACACGGAGACGGAATCGTCACATGGAAATTACCACACTTTTGTTGAGGCTCGCCGCGCTGCAAATAGGATATACCATATAGGCGAAAGAAATTATAACAATTTCATAAAGAGGAAACTGGAAGGAATTACTCAGCCTCATCTATGGCGGATCAAATTGGCATCACATATCTTTGGGCCAAGGTCGTCTTCCACAGGCTGAACTGCTTCATCGAGCTTTTGAAGCTAAGCAATCAGCTGAGGATGTCCCTCTCCCCGATACTTATCATCCTGAAACTTTTCTCACAAATTTTGAGTTTTGCTTTAGCGATGTTAAGAAGATCTTGATAATCTTGATAGCTGGTGTGGAGAAGATCCTAGTGTGTTGTCTCCCAAGATTATTAAATTCAATAGATTTTAGGTCAAAGTAGCATCGTCGTGGATGAGTGCAAGCTTAGTAATACAGTGCCTGTTCCAAAGAGTGGTATATCTGCAGACTGCAGTAACTACAGACCAACTTCTATTCTTATTGCGCTCTCCAAAGTTGCAGTAAAACATATTTCTAAGCCACTGTATAAGTATGCGGAATATAAAGGATTGTTAGATGATAGTCACTACACATATAGGAAGCAGTTAGGTACATGCGATGCTCTTGTAGAGCTGATAAGCCATTTGCAAGAGAACATTGATAAGGGCTTAGAGATATTAGTGCTGTTTTCGACTTACTAAATCACACGCCACTTATTTATAAACTTTAGGATCTTGGAGCGAGTGGATATGTTTTAGGTTTACTTTCAAGATTTCCTTACAGGCAGGCAGCAGCGAATTGCTGTTAATGGGATCTTTAGCGAACCAAGACATACTGTGTCTGGTTTCCACATGATAGTATTCTTGGTCAACTGTTATTTTTAGTGTATACAAGTGATATGGTTGTTGGCCTCGAAAACAAGATTGTTTAATATGCCGAAGATGTAACACCTTCGGGTGTAGTAAAGTCTCTGCACATGAGAAATGAAGCTGCCCTTAGTCTCAGTCGTGACATGAAGCGGGATTAGTAAATGGTGTACTCAGTCGGTGGGGTATGAGGCTGAACTCCATCCTCCACTTCAGGTGGATGGGACTCGGTGGATGGGTCAGAAGCTTTAATTATTCTTGGTGTAACTTTTGACTCACATCTTACCGTTGAGATACATCTAAGGAAAGTGTCAGCAATTGCGGCACGGAAGTTAGTTATTGTGCCTTATGTATTTATAAGAGTGATAAAATCAATGCAAATTGTTTTAGGTCATTTGTCCTTCCTTCACTACAATACTGTTCTCTGGTGTGGATGTCTGCTCCTGCGGGAGATATATTTATTTTCGACAGAGTGGTTCGTGGTGGTAGGTTTCTGTTTCCTAATATTAGCAGTTATATGACTTGGACCATCGACGGATGGTCTCATGTTTGTCAGTTTTTCGTAAGTTAAACTTTAAAAGAGATCTTTCACATTCATAATTGATCCCTGATCCCATTTTCCGCCTTGAACAAGCAGATGCTGAACAGCGGCACCACTGTGCAGCAAATATGCCCTGCTGTAGAACTCAGTTACAGATGGCCTACTTCAAAGTTCAAGCAAAGATGCAATGCATTCCTACTCTGATACAATTCTCCTTGCATTTTAATTAATTACTTATACTTTTATTTATTCATTTATTTGTTAATTTATTTTTTCTTTTTTAATAAGTGACCTCGTCTTTCTGTATTTCCCTTTACCTTCTGTTACTACTTTTCTAATGAACACCATATTCTTTTGAGGTTTGAATTTTAAGTCATTGGCCCCTGTGGGCTTGTTCCATACGACTAGGGTTCATCTTCCGAATAATAATGATAACATATATACATATATATATATGTATGTATGTATGTATGTATATATATATATATATATATATATATATATATATATATATATATATATATATATATATAGTTTATGTATGTATGGATGGGGCAAAATGAGATTCAGGGACGAGGCTGGGTTACCTCAGTGGCTGTTTGATATCTTTCTGGCAGGAGGGAAGCGGAAAGTCAGACAGAGGAAATAAGGTGTTGGAGCTAAGTTGCGGAATAAGAAAATGAGCCTTGGACAGTGATGAGCTATTGATCGCTGTAGATAACTACATATCAAAGGGGAAGTTGTGAGGAGACGCAGCGGATATTAATGGAGTTTGAAAGTGTTCGGAAGAGGAGACAACTGAGATGAAAGCGAATTAAAGTGACGATAGCCTATATACGCGAGCGACGAAGACAAGAGCAATGAAGGTCAATATCCAATAATAAAACAAGGAAATAAGGCCTTCTCCTCTGAAGACATGTTCACAGACCGCTTAATATTCTCGGTAGCCAATCTGCAGTTAGGTATTTTAGGGGAAATTGCTCGTTTGGCAAGCAAACGACTCAATTACCTACACAACTACAAGAAGACACCTTCAAGGAAATAATATACCCAAGAAGTTGCCCAGACTGACAGCTTTCTTTTGGATCTTACTTTTGATGTTCGTTTCCTTTTTTTTGTCTTTCTTTTTATTTCTTTGTTAACAATTTGTAATGACCTTTCAGTGCAGCTGAAAAGGGCCTTAGTAAAGGTCGAAAGTTTTTGTTTTTAAATTTATTCACAAACTTTGATTTCCACAGTGCCTTTTATTTAAAGGGTTTTGCGAGGAATTATAACTGATGACAGGAGGATTATGGAACTGGTGAGTCACAGAATAAGTGAAGTAAGGAACGTAACAAGATGTTACGAAAAGATATGGCATGCGTACTGAAGTCTATGTGGGAAAGTATGACTGGATTATCTTGACAATTGTCTTTGATGGATATGAGGAGCGAAGTTGAATGCGAATAAAAGAAAAAAGGTTCAAGTTTTGAAATGACTTATTTACTTGCTATATGTGTTAAACAACACTGAAAATAAGATATCTATCTATGCATACATATATACATATACATTTAATGTATGTGAAAGTGCACAAAATGTACCAATCAGCTTCATACTAAGACAATTTCAAGAAAAAAGGTGAAACCTTTCGAAGATGAATATATATATATATATATATATTATATATATATATATATATATATATATATATATATATATATATATATATATATTATATATATATATATATATATATATATATATATATATATATATATATATATATATATATATATATATATATATATATATATATATATATATATATATATATATATATATATATATATATATATATATATATATATATATATATGTGTGTGTGTGTATATGTGGCTGCACAGCCCGTGTTTCAAGCTATTTGGTGATTTTCACACGTCAGCGAGAAACAATTATATTATTTTTATTGTCTGACACTACACGAGCGAAACAGCGTAATGGCCGTTGGCTTTGGAAGGTGCATGTCTGCTATTTACGGGGTACTTAACTCTATTCTAACATGTACAGCCCTCCACTAGCCGCTTGTCTGATAAGGGTACATTGCAATCCCAAGTTACCGACACTTCTTGGGACAACAGGGTACAGGAGCGTCACTTACTGCCGAATAGATATCATTCATTAGGGAATAAATGACCTGATGTTCGTCAGTGCTATTGAAATCAAAAGATATTAAGGAACATCCTCTCTCACCAAGGAGTCGATAACTCTTCATCAGGCTCCATTTTTCCTAGGGACAATAGTATCTAAGGTCTAGCATTTCCCAGGCAAGCGTTCCCAGCGAATACCGATTTTTACCACTATGGTAGCCTTTAATTTTAAATTGACTTTTCTCTCTCTCTCTCTCTCTCTCTCTCTCTCTCTCTCTCTCTCTCTCTCTCTCTCTCTCTCTCTCTCTCTCTCTCTCTCTCTCTCTCTATATATATATATATATATATATATATATATATATATATATTACTAAAAGGACCTCATTCAAACTGGATGGTATTTAATGGAGTTTTTATTCAAAAAGTTACAAAGCTTTCTTGGACAAACAGTCCACATTATCAAGTATCCGTACAATGAGCAAACGCATAGTCCGGCTGTATTTATATCTGTGTGCTGGGTACTTTTAATCCTATAATCGCCTAGCTCTTCCTGTGTGACCTCCACCCTCTCTTGACCTTGGTCTTTCTCTGATCCTGGTTCCAGATGTCCGTTTTCCGTGCGTTCTCTTGCGTTTTTCTTCGTTTCCTTGCTACTGTGGAGTATATGATTTTTCTAGATATGCTGTCTTCAAAGCCGTTTCCGGTGTTCCCTGCCATCGTGTTGTTGGCGCAAGTTATGAAGGCGTTCTCTACAACCAGTCTAGATGTTTTGTTGGTGTTCCTGTACAGAAAACTCATATTTTCCCAGTCTATTCTGTGATCATTTTCCCAACAGTGTTTGGCAACTGCCGACGTCTGATTATAATGCCTTATGTTCTGCAGATGTTGTTTGCTTCGCTCTTTACATGATTTGCCAGTTTCGCCATAGTACCCTTCTTCACAGTCTAGACACGCTGCCATATAAACCCCCTCTAATCTCTTCCCCCTCTACCGACTTTTTGTTTCTAACTATTTTATTCCTAATGGTGTTTTTGTAGCTGCCTATCAATTTGAAATTATTTAGCTTCCTGTTGATGGGTGCAATAGAGTTGTTGTCCGGAACTGTAATTATTTTCTTTCCTACCAAATGTTCCTTTTCAATCCTTTCCCTCTCCCCAAAATAGTTTTTCCTTGCTTTGATATGTGCCCACTCCCACCAATACTTAGGGTAGCCTAATCTCCTAAAACTCTCCCTCAGGTAATCCAACTCTTCGTCTAAAAATTCGGGACTGCAAATCCTATAAGCCCTGATGGCCAACCCTGTCATTAATCCTATTTTTATTTCTTTCCTATGACTGGAGAACCTATGTATGTATGAATTGGTGTGTGTCTTCTTCCTATATACCTTGAATTTTAAATTCTCCCCACCCTCTTGACAGGACATCCAAGAAAGGAATTTCTCCTTCCTTCTCTTCTTCTAATGTGAACTTGATGTGTTCATTTAGTTTATTTATGTTTTCTAAAAACTTGTGTAGATCTTCCCTTACTCCTTGTAAATGATCAAGATGTCATCAACGTATCTTACCCTTTTTACGATATTTAAGTTCCCTTTATTTACTTTGCCCACCTCTTCCTTTTCAAACCATTCCATAAAGATATTGGCTAGAATTGGTGAAAGACTTGAACCCATGGCCACGCCATTTTTTTGTATATAATGGTTTTCCTTGCACTTGAAAACATTAACGCTGAGGGCCGCTGTTAGCATTTTTATTAAAAGGAAGAGGTGGGCAAAGTAAATAAAGGGAACAAATATCGTAAATGGGTAAGATACGTTGATGACATCTTGATCATTTACAAGGAGTAAGGAAGATCTACACAAGTTTTTAGAAAACATAAATAAACTAAATGAACACATCAAGTTCACATTAGAAGAAGAGAAGGAAGGAGAAATTCTTTCTTGGATGTCCTGGTCAAGAGGGTAGGGGAGAATTTAAAATTCAAGGTATATAGGAAGAAGACACACACCAATTCATACATACATAGGTTCTCCAGTCATAGGAAAGAAATAAAAATAGGATTAATGACAGGGTTGGCCATCAGGGCTTATAGGATTTGCAGTCCCGAATTTTTAGACGAAGAGTTGGATTACCTGAGGGAGAGTTTTAGGAGATTAGGCTACCCTAAGTATTGGTGAGGGGCACATATCAAAGCAAGGAAAACTATTTTGGGGAGAGGGAAAGGATTGAAAAGGAAACATTTGGTAGGAAAGAAAATAATTACAGTTCCGGACAACAACTCTATTGCACCCATCAACAGGAAGCTAAATAATTTCAAATTGATAGGCAGCTACAAAACACCATTAGGAATAAAATAGTTAGAAACAAAAAGTCGGTAGAGGGGAAGAGATTAGAGGGGGCTTATATGGCAGCGTGTCTAGACTGTGAAGAAGGGTACTATGGCGAAACTGGCAAATCATGTAAAGAGCGAAGCAAACAACATCTGCAGAACATAAGGCATTATAATCAGACGTCGGCAGTTGCCAAACACTGTTGGGAAAATGATCACAGAATAGACTGGGAAAATATGAGTTTTCTGTACAGGAACACCAACAAAACATCTAGACTGGTTGTAGAGAACGCCTTCATAACTTGCGCCAACAACACGATGGCAGGGAACACCGAAAACGGCTTTGAAGACAGCATATCTAGAAAAAATCATATACTCCACAGTAGCAAGGAAACGAAGAAAAACGCAAGAGAACGCACGGAAAACGGACATCTGGAACCAGGGATCAGAGAAAGACCAAGGTCAAGAGAGGGTGGAGGTCACACAGGAAGAGCTAGGCGATTATAGGATTAAAAGTACCCAGCACACAGATATAAATACAGCCGGACTATGCGTTTGCTCATTGTACGGATATTTGATAATGTGGACTGTTTGTCCAAGAAAGCTTGTAACTTTTTGAATAAAAACTCCATTAAATACCATCCAGTTTGAATGAGGTCCTTTAGTAATTCTACTAATGCACAGAACAATTGTGTATGTGATAAAGTTAATATATATATATATATTTGTTATACAGCACAGTAATTAGGTAACTAACTCGAATCAAATTCGATATTTTAACAAGGGAAAACAAAATGTCAGCAGAATGGACTCAACTAACTATAACAATGAGCACATATACTTATTCTGTCAATGTTCTGCCTACTCTCTCCCTACACCCTGCGTCTCGTAAGTCAAATATTGCAGTCTTTCGTGCAAAAGATGTAATCCCTTATTTCTTATACCGTGATTCACTTAAATTTTGAGCAACAAGTAGCGCCATCTATATTTTCTGTGACCTGACAAAAAAAAATTTTAGGTTAACTAAGAATAAATCATAAATATTAGTTATACACATACATATATATATACTGTATATAGTCCCATATACATGTATATTATATACAGATCTTTCTCTCTCTATCTATCTATCTATCTATATCTATCTATCTATCTATCTATCTATATATATATATATATATATAAATATATATATATATATATATATATATATATATATATATATATATATATATTTATCTATCTCTCTATCTAACTATATACATACATACAAATATATATATATATATATATATATATATATATATATATATATATATATATATATATATATATATATATATATATATATATATATATATATAATATCTAACCAAGCACGGAAGACTTTCAACATCTAAACTCATACAATTAAATCTATGACAGTACACTCTTGCAGATAAACTAACAGCACGGCAAAACATATTTGTAAGGCAGCGTAAATCTCAGGCAAAGAAATTAGCTGAGCCATATATTGTATTATTCTCTCACGAAACCTGGTTATTATGTATTTATTTTTTTCTTGTCCCTTTATTTCCCTTACTTCTACATTCCCTCACTTCCTTCTCTAAGAGGATTCAGAATTCTATGCCTCTGTACCAGTCAATAACTCCTATGAACCTCTCTTGTTCTCAAGCTTCAGTAAGTTCCACAACATATACAGCTTTCATATCAACGGTCATATATATATCTTCTTATCATTAATTTATTACATGTATTCAGAACCTCAATACTGAATATTTTTTCTTCTTCCGTGATTATGCGACAATAATATACGTTTGGAATTGTGTCCCATCCCATTTGGTTACTTTCATACTATAGGGAGCAGGAAAATGGGCATATTTTAAGGGGAGCGCTGACTCCATAAGGCCCCATTATAAAGTAAGTGCTTATAGCTTCCTTATGAATAAAGGGATTTGCTTCACATTTTTACCACTTAATCTTCAACTAATAATGAAAATTTCCTACATGGGAAATTTAGAAATTCGACTGCTAAGTTAATTTTTTTTTACATTTGGCAAAAAGATTTCAAAACTTTTCAAAAATAATATGCAAGAAAAATTTTTCACTCTAAAATAAATTTCCCGTGTACAAAATCAAGATATATAAGTATACTACACTCTGTAAAAGTTTGATCGAATTGGATTCAGTCTCCTTGGAGTTCTAAGCTTTTATTTTTTAAAAACTAAGTTTTGAGAAAATGGCAAAAGAAAAAAAAATTATGGTTATTTTGTAATAACTAAGAAACTAACACAGTTAGAAGGCTGACTTTTGCACAACAACTATTTTGTCATATAAAAAATATGCCCTGAAATTTTCAATATAATCAAACGAATAGAAATGTGATCTCTCTTGATTTATATGTTATCTAAAATTTGCATATACACACATATAATTATATATATATATATATATATATATATATATATATATATATATATATATATATATATATATATATATGTATATATGTATGTATGTATATATATTATGTATATATATATATATATATATATATATATATATATATATATATATGTATTTATATTATGTATATATATTTATATTATGTATATGAATAGGCCCATTAAACACTATTTGAGCTCTGCAACCATATATTTTGAGCACTTCCCTCTGTGCCCCTGTTCACTGGTAAAATATGGACATATGATGAGTTATAAGAGCACATATACAAGGAATATGTTGGTGTGGCAGTATATATACTCTTGTAACACATCACCTCCCCATATTTTACCAGTGAACAGGGGCACAGAAGGAAGTGCTCGAAATATATGGTTGCAACGTTCAAATGGTGTTTTATGGGCCTTTTTTATATTCATATTATACTGTTGTATTACAGTAAAAGATATTCATATATATATATATATATATATATATATATATATATATATATATATATATATACATACATATATATATATATATATATATATATACATATATATATATATATATATATATATATATATATATATATATATATATATATATATATACTGTATATATATTTATCAGTGCAAAGTTTTAATAACAAAAATTAATTAATATATGCTATCAATAGAATGTTTTCTCCATAACCTATCAAAAATAGCATATGCTACCTATAAAAAATAGTAGGCTATATGCTATTACTGCTAGTTTTTTTCGTAATCTATAAATTATAAAAATAAATGATCTAATGAGGTTAGGCCAGGACTTGGTATTCTAGGAAAGGTTTGTTATCATCGTTTCACACTCACTCGAAGTTTTCCTCATAACCTATAAAAATATATGCTATCAATATAATTTTCTACATAACCTATATACGCCACCACTGTTGTACATGTTTTCCGTTTAGATATTGGAGAGGCAAATAAACAAATGCGAGGATAAACAAACGCTGGACAGCCAAGCCTCCACAAGTCACGAGTCAGACGACAACTCACTGCAGTAAAATCAAGCTTTGTGGTCTTTTATAATTATATAATACATTATGAAATAGAGTAATCACTAATTAGAATGCCACTAATTTGAATATCACTAATCCAGAAAAACAAAATCCTTACTTGGATATGGGCGTTCTGGTATTCTTGCTATCGTAGGCGAGACAATTCCCGTTTACTTCGTCAAGTCTCTTGTAACAAACTTACGAGACGCAATCGTTCAAATTTCTCCTTCATAAGAGTGGTACTTCTCTTGCTTATGGCAATGGAATTGCGTGAATGCACTACACGGTACGAAAATCCGAAAAGGAAATGCGTCACAAAGCACTAGGGTATCACTTGAGCCAAAGCTACACAGCAAATCGAGATCGTTTATTAGTAAAACCCGACGCTCTGTTTGGAACTGTTACCTACTTATATAATTTCATATTTCCGAAAATACGCAGTAAAAATATGTCAATAAATACAAAATATTACATGTACACTAGATGGCAATGTAAATCTGTGATAACGAGTTCAAAATATCGGGATACATAGATATATATTTACTTTTTTTGATATTTTGTTTGAAAATTTTCTAGAGAACGAACAAGCTCTTATCGTAGAAAATGGGTAGTTTTAGTGGGATACTGAAGTAAATTTCTCGCTTTCTTCTATCCAGAATTGGCAAGTCATACAAACACTGCGACAATTTGTCGCTCTGTGTCGCTCACAGGGCGATACTGAGGTACATTGATACATATTTACTCTGATATTATATTTTTTGGGAGAGAGAGCCAGTTTTTATTGTAGATAATGTGTATTTTAGTAGGAAATAAAAGTATATTTCTCACTTCCACCTAAAAAGTCATACAGAAAGGGGGAGGGGAGGGAAGGAGGAGGGAAAAAGAAAGGAAGAGGGAAGGAGAAGGGGGAGGGGAAGTTAGGTTCCTCTATCAGAAGAGAATAAAAAGCATCTCCACTGAACAAAGACAATTGATAAAAAATATTGTATTTCTACAATTCACACTTAGGTGTGTGTGTGTGTGTGTGTGTGTGTGTGTGTGTGAGTGTTTGGGAGGGGGGAAGGTCTGTCTCTCGTGCAACAACATACGGATCCAGTGTTGCCACATTTCCACATCACTGACTTTCACACTCACCTAAATTTTAAATTCATTCAACCATTGGTAAAATCTAACGTATATAAAATGGCATATGCTTTCCTTCACAGTCTGAAGATCATTTCCCATAAACCTCCTTATCAAATTAATAACAATCACTTTTTACATTAATTAAAAAATTTTTAAATAGATTTAAGTTACTTAAATTAGATGGAAGCCTAAAGCGGTTACTCTATTGTCTTCTACATTCTGCGTGTCAATAGAGACATCGTTTGATCGACTTCTGCTGCTTCATGATTCAGCATAAACAACCACTCTTTGATGGCTCTTTATTGAGTCATTATTATATAAACATATATAAATATGCAAATGACCGAGAATATAGGTCAATGAATCATATAATTTAAGAAAATAATATATCTGGCCACAATAAACCCCTAAGAAGAGTATGGAAATTTCTTCCACACTTGGTGTGGCAGACCGTACCTGCCGGCATTAGGTATGCAGTGAAGTGTTGTTGCCAAAACACCTTCATAAACCTCATTTAAACTGAAATTATAAAGATATACACCATCGACGCTACAAAGTAGTCGCTACAACGAATTCCGGATGTAAAAACGAAGAAGAAACGATCTAATTAATGAGAAACTTCGCATTTGAACTAATAGGAAAAAGGATATACTGTCGTCATACATCTTGCACGTCGTGTTGAGCTAGCAGCTACTACTCATGTGATAAAGAGGACGACAACTAAAAAAAAAAAATCTTTGGGCCTGCTGGTTTGGTTCATTGCTTTATAGCTATGAAATATGTTTTCTAACGAAGCCAAAAATATTTAATTTAGCAATACAACCAAGCAGTGAGGTATATGTTTAATCCTTCAGGCCAGCCCTAGGAGAGCTGTTAATCAGCTCAGTGGTCTGGTAAAACTAAGGTATACTTAACTTAACTTAACACTTATATTAATAATTATTATAAATTATGAACAAAATTCACGTAAATTCTGATCAAAAATTGATATTATAGAGGATTTTTTGTTGTAGGTTAATCACACTTCTGGCAGCGCCAGAAGAGAAGGTGAAGCGTCAGTTGAAAAATGAGGATAGACCCAGAAAAGTGAAGGAAAAGATGACGTAAAAACGAAAATTTCATTTGTTTTGTCCGTGTTTGTATGTCTGTCACGGGCTATGGGTTTGATTTTGAGTTGAAAACCTTTCTGGGGTGACATAGAGGTCGTGTGCAAAATTTTGTCCGGGTCTGTCAAGCGGTTCGGATTTCTATAGAAGCCAAACAAATATACAAACATTCACTTTTATATATATAGATATGTATATATATATATATATATGTATATATATATATATATATATATATATATATATATATATATATATATATATATATATATATATATATATATATATATATATATATATATATTAAAAATGTAACTTAATGCAGATGAAAGTTAATGGTTTCCTGCTAGACCAACGAGTTGGCCAAAACAGCATCGCCTTGGAGGCTGACTTTAATTACATGTTCCTCACATTCTCAGGATCTTTCTCTTAAAACCCTATAAAAATTCTCGGTATTTGTTCTCACTATATCCAAAAATGGGCCGACTTCGTTTCCAAAGACAAAAAACACAGCATAAAAAAGTAGGAAAAGCTTATTATTTTCCATTCCGTAGGTCCTTTTCATTTGAATACCAAGTCATTATCGGAGGAGCGATTTTGTAAAGTAGTGGGAAATAAGTTTTTATTCTTTTGAATTCCATAAACGTAAGCTCTAAATAGTGTTATGAGATGGTTAGGATGAAAAGCTGAACAGAAGCCTTTCAAGGTTCCGAAGAAAATGTGGACGAGACTGAAAAGAAGAAATAAGAATTTCGGTACATACGAGTATATTAGGTTTTACTTTTTACGCTGAAAGCTTTGGGAATGCCGGTAAATGATGCATTAAAGTGAAATCTTAACTAGACGTATTTCCGGGATAAAAGCATTACCATTAAATGATAATGGAGAAGATGGTTATGAAATTTAAAGGATCTTAATGGCTGTCTCAGT
>NC_089751.1:11782134-11807134 GCF_040412425.1 Macrobrachium rosenbergii
ACAGAGCCGTGTATTTCTTTTTCTGTGAAGGCTTTATCTCTTCTAACACCTGTCTAAACTGCTCCTACTTCTCAGACGTAGTCGGCTTGGTAAATTTTTTTCCGCTCTTTTGCTGCTAATTATGTTGAAAAATGATGTACTGCTGTATTTTGAATAAGAAGGTTTTAATGCACAAAGAGGATTTATTATAATACCCTTGTCTTGTGGCCTACAAAAATGAAAAATATCGTGGTTCCTAGTCAGTAAAGTTCCCCACAACATCATCACTTGCAACGTTCCTCCTTTCTTCTGTTAAGTTTGAGCTATAACTCCTCCTCCTGGCAAAAAGTCAGATCTCTTTACCTCTAATTTTCTTGGTATTTTCTCTTACTCTTTCCCTCTCTGCTGTAAAATCTGTTATGTTCTCGTATCTTTGAAGGCTTGTAAGACTCCCTAGAGTCTGTGCGTGAACTTGGGTTTAGTTGGGTACTGCCTTTTTACTTTGTTTGCTAGATTCTGCGCTTATTTTTCTTCTTTTACACATGAATAGGTTCTTCTCTCTTTTCATGTAATGCTAAACATTATGAGTCATTCCTTGCCTGTATTTTATATGGTTCTTATAACCTTCCTTTTTTAAAGATTTATTTTCGTCTTCGTCTAGTTTGTACTAGGTCTTCGCTAGAAAAGACCCATCAGTCTTTGCATTAAAAGCTATTAGCATTAGAAAGGTTTCTCACTGAGAATCCCATTCATGAATTCATTTACGTAAATAATTTTGAATAAGTAAATTTCGAAGAGGCAAAGCAAAATATCAGAATAGAATATCAAAATATCAAAATAAAATCTCAAGTTGAATCAATTTCACTATAGGTGTTTAAATAGATACGCATCAAATCAACTGGCCTTATTTAATTTGAGACAACGCAAATATCTGTAAAACAAGGATCACAGTTACATTCATATAACAGTAGTAGGCCTACCATTGTAAACATACCTTTGGGAAACAGTTCTACAAGATGCTACATTCTAACTAGGAGGTCCCATTCTGGCACTGTCATGTTGAAAAGTAACATTCGCACAAGTAAGTCTACGCTATTTTGGAGGAAGTAGAGGAACTTGAAATCAGACCAGAATATGGTCTTGTTCAGCTTCCTAATGGCTGAGAAAAAACAGTGTTTCTGTGGCAACCTGTTCCTTAATATGGACCAGACGCACGCCCAAAATTTGGAAAAAACTCCTGGTGCACTGGTAGCACTATCTGTTATGCACTCAACACTTTCAAAAGTTCCTGGTGTGTCAGAAGCATCTCCCAACTATACGATGAAACGATACATGAAAAAACACGCCTACCCAGAATTCCCAATGTACGCAAGAGTTACCAAATAATTTGTTCAATATCACTGATAACTGACAGACCATCACTCAACTTCCCTGAGCACACTGTTCTGTTCCACCGGTGGAAGTAGACTTTTCCACGACGTTCAACCTGTATACACAAAAATCTTATTTATTTGACTATATATGTAGAAGAAGTCCTGTAGCTAACATTATTCAGGTGGGGTGAATGTGATCATTTGTGTGTGTAAATTTATGTTTAAACTGTATGACCTGCCAGATTGTAAAATGAATGTAATTACGATCCTTACTTTTCAGAATATTGTGTTTTCTTTTTGAACAAAGCCTGTTGACTTGAAGAAAGCTTGACAAATATCAAGGAATAGTATAATACATATCTGAATTTGAAGTATAAATGGAAAATGTTCATGGAAATTTTTACAGCAAACTCTGCATTCGACAAACGACATATAGACTCTGAAGGGTAAAACGTCCTCCCTCTTGAAAGAATGCTACACTGGGGTGAGAGGGGCAACAAAATTTGGCACCCTGCAGTCAAAAACAAAGCTGCGCAAACTCCAATCGACAATGAACAAGAAGGAAATTAGGGTTGCTGAGCGGTGTGGGGGACTGGAGCCTTAGTCTTAACATAACCTAAAAGATCAAATAGGCAATACTGTATTTAGTATAATAACGACAAAATATTCCACAAAGATTAGGCAGAAAGTCCAAACACTTTGTTTTATACCATGAAATTACAAAATGATGTCCATTTTTGGAAAGCCTCTGCTTTCCCGATAAAGTTGACAGTGCTTTGTTTGCAGGTTAGTCTATGAGCAAAAAAGTTTTCAATTTAATAGCCGTATGAGAGAATAAATTAAATGACTTGAAGGTAAACGTACATAAAATAACTAAAATGACATCCAATTCCGTTAAATAAGTCTTACAGAAATGTTGCGATCTTGGAATTCTTATAAATCTTGAGACTCATAAAAATTCCGTGTTCTGTATTCTTACTTTTTAAGAGCTCTAAAGCTACAACCGTAACATACTAGGTCAACGAAATTCAGGCCTGAAATTACATCTTCCTATAATTTCGTTGTCATAAAAACATCAAAGGCTTCCAGTGTTTGTCTACAACGCTTTGATGTTGCTATCAGCAAAAGAAATAAATAAACTCAATAATAAACTTCTATTCCTCACCCCGAGAACTCTGTATAAATAAAGAAACCCAAATTACAAACATTTCAAGCGGCATCGTACAGTTTCTTCTTACTTGTAGTGACATATAGAAATAAATTTCGAGATATTCTCCATTTACTTGAAACTTTCTGTATTGATGGTGAATTTAAGAGCAACAATACTTAACGAAATGATTTTGCAGTGTTATTGGTTTTACCGCAACCCAAAAGATGGTTAGGTAAAACTTGAGGAGCAAAACAAAAACTACAGAAACCAGTTACATATGGAAAACTTATCTCAACAACTACCCGACAAGACATGTGAAATAAAGAAAGACCAAACATAAAACCAAAAACTCTTATCATGAATTTGCGATTTTCGCGCAAACACCAGAGGTTTAACTATTTCAATCAAGCAAGAGAAAGGAATTAATAATTAAGATGCAAAAAAGCGTTTTGCATTTGAAGCAATGAGTTAAGAATCATTCCCGTAACAAATGTGAGTTTAATCTAACGACAGCAGCGTCCATTCATTGCTGCTTAATACCATTTCGATACATACATATTATATATATATATATATATATATATATATATATATATATATATATATATATATATATATATATGTGTGTGTGTGTGTGTGTGTGAATAAATGTATCAACGGAAGTATATTCGTGTAGAATATGGTGACAGTAGCACCATCTTGGAAATACGTATCAAATTCCCTCTCCACAAAAGGAAAAAATAGCCAAGGTGTTGTATTCATTAAAAAGAGCAAGTTACAATTACTTATAGAAAAACCGAAAGGGATATACTGTGCGAGATAGACAACTTGAGCTGAGCATGAGTATTTAATGCATTTCTAAGCTCTTCCTTGGGCGAGTCGGTAGAGTTGTGACCTTGCACTCGTTAGGCACGAGTTCGACTCTCCGGCCGACTAATGAAGAGTTAGAGGAATTTATTTCCGGTGATAGAAATTCATTTCTCGCTATAATGTGGTTCGGATTCCACAATAAGCTGTAAGTCCCGTTGCTAGGTAACCAATTGGTTCTTAGCCACGTAAAATAAGTCTAATCCTTCGGACCAGCCCTAGTAGAGCTGTTAATCAGCTCAGTGGTCTGGTTAAACTAAAGTATACTTGACTTTTTTTAATGCATTTCTAAGGGGAGCTCTGTGGTTGTGACTCCAGGTATCAGAAGTGAAATTTACCAAAATCGTTCTCCGTCAGATAATTAGCTGTGTTTTGACCGCTGCAGGTTGAAGGTACGACGATTGCTGATTCTTTTAATACCTGTTTTTGATGACGATATTGCACCTCTTCAACGGGAATGAAGAAACTCAATAGTTTCTGGAATGAATGATATTAGGTCATCCACCGACCGATGCACGTTTTGAAACGAGATCCTTAGGGCGGACTTCAGTATTAGACCCAGGGAACCTGCCAGCCTAGGCAATATTGGTTTTCCAAACCAGAATGGTAAACTGAGTTCTTATAATTCCCTGACACACCTCATCCCTTCATTGTATCCGCACTTGCTGGATGGATATAGCATGGGAAGTGACGGTCTCCCTTCAAAGATTACCGTTAGTCTCAAGGACGTCTGTTCTTCTTGCATCCCTGTTTTAACAGTTTTCTTACGTGTATAGGGAATTCATTAACAAGTCACTGATATTCCATGCAAACGTGGCTAAATCGAACAATCTGTGACATAAAAACACCATAACTTTAGTTCTCGGGAACACTGCCAAATAAAAAGGGTAGCAAACAGTTCGAAAAATGTAATTCTTACGTTAGTCATTTATCTAGTGATAAATTCTTTATATTTTACTTCGGTCTCCATATCAAAAATAAAGGCCCGTGATCTGAATGATTGACTCTATCGAGTGGTAATTCTTTTGGGTATATGATAAATTTTGTCTGTTTTAAGTCAGTATGCCACTGCTGTAAAACGGCATTTCATCAATATAACACCTTTACTCAATATTTTATACACACCATATTTTGCTCGAGTCTTGTCCCGAATGAAATTGAATTCCAAATACCAGTTATCTGTTTGAAAATTAAATCACAGTATTTGGAATAGGTGTTACCCATTTCAACCTGGATACCTGTAATCAGCGATGTCATACGAAAAATATTTGTAGAGTCAATAAATTTTTGTTACAGCATCTTCCTAAGTTGTTATGAGGAACTTTCGTTTACAGGGCATTAGAGTGATTTTGCATGTTTTTCCCACTTATATTTTCAATCACTTTCAAGAAATCCCTGTTTTTATCAGTTATCAATCAACTTTTGCTGCCTATGAATTCTTCAGTTCCATTGCACTGTTTCTTACTCCCCTTTATTTTTAGTTTATTTTGAGTTTAAGCGATTTTCTTGTAAATCCAGCAAGTCGTTTTGTGACACAAACTGATGAGGACACAACAAACCTCGCTCTAACTTGATTTTTAGTGAGCCTGGGGAACCAATATAAATTTGGTAGAGCGGCTTTTCCTGCTTTAACATTAACTGTCACCGACTTATTAAAGTTTATCTGGCTATGTATGACATTTTCATTTCCTACTACACTGTCAATTGTGTTGCTGTTATAATATGCTTATTTCGTAGATAACATTTCGAGTAATACCATTTAGCAAATAAATGAATTATTCTTTCCTGCCTTTCAGTATATTGTAGGTTGCCTCTCTGTTTTCGCCATTTACTGAATGTGGCTATTGAAATCCCAGTTATTCACACTGCTCGTTGGCTCTCTATTGCTATGTCCTTTACGGAATAGTGGCTTCAGCTTCTTATTCTCTATTATATTAAGATCCTCACTATTTACGCCACCGTGTTGGTTATCTTCGAAAAGCGAATCGTGGCAGTCACATCCACTTTCTGGTGTTACCTGTTCATCACAAAAAGTACAGTGTACTGTTTTGTCTATAACTGTTCTATTACAAGCTGACTTTCTGTATTTTTATCATTTGGTTGTCAGAATTTTCACGAGGGAAAGATTCATTAATGTTTTCATTGCGGAATACTCCATTAAGATTTGTATTTCTGTTCGTTTGTTAATAAACTTCACTGTTAACTAATTCTGGATTTTTTTTATTTTTTGGTTCTGGAACACAGTTATAGAAATCACTGCTGTTTCCTTAATAGATTCAGGCAAATTGTTATCCAAAGAAGACATGCTACTATTCTAAGCTGGTTTCATGGAATCTGGGGAAAATTTTCACAACAAAGTTTCATTACTTTATCGCCTGAATTATTCAGTTTCTCTGTAATAATATCCAAAAAGTTTCTACACTCCATTCGTGACCTCATCCTCTTCCTGTACGCCTTCTCCAGGTTGTACAGCTTCCTGGTTTGTTAAAATTTTGACTCAAATTTTGATAATCTCGAATGTCAGTTTCTAAGTGACTACTTATTCAAAACGGGTAAACAGTTCGCAATTCTTGATCCAAAGGTGTTCTTACTCGGAGACAGCATTGCTGGTTTCGCATAGATTAATTAATATCAGCGTTTTATCAATGTCAAGGGGAAAATGTTCTACATGTGGTTGCAGTTTTCTGCTAAGATAAATCACTTTCATCACAAGACAACCGCCATTTCCATTACCACCGACAGTGTTATTCCAGACCTGTATATTCCATAAAGATATACTTTTTCACTTACCAGCTGTCCACATTCACCAGCGATAAGGATGAAAATATTGTCAATCGAGATACATAGGTTTGTCGCGTTATCAGTTTTTTAAGGGCATTTTGCGCTTCATACAACAATGTTAGATTAAAACGATATTCACATAAAGTGTACATTCTGAAATAGGACGTAAAAAAGTAATTTTTTCCACAACCAGCTACGAACCCAAGCTGAAAAGTTTACTTAAACTTTGTACCTGTTCACTGGCGAGGGCGTTTAAGTTAACGCTCCCAAGCATGGACCTTTTTCCATTATAGAGGGGACGGTGCCAGAAGCGTACAACCTTCTGGTACCACCCTCTTTTTTTTTTTTTACCCCGTCAGATACAGGTAGTCATTTTAAGCCTCGTGAACTGGTGGGATGTAGGTCGCTATCAATCCGCGGATCTAGCAAATATAAGTCCAGGATGCACCACTTTTTCCAGGTAGAAGAGCCAAGACAAGTAAAAATAAACTATGATTGTCTTAGTTGCTTTAAAGAAAGAGTAATGGATTGAGAGATTGCCTCCGTGATGGGTAATTTATCAATTTCGAACGAATCTTATCTAATCTTGATAAGGTATTTTCAATATGCTAAATCTTTTCCTGCCATTATTGGTCCTCGGCAGACTTGAGTAAAAAGTTGATTCTCGTAAGAGCAGTTGGATTTTGCGCCTGCGATCTATTCGCACGCTTTCTAATATGAGGTTTCCTCTCTCTTTTCTTCCTCGTACCAAATTGAAAGTTAATCGTTCTTGATTATGCTTCTGTGTTATGTTACCAGGGGAAGTTCTTCATTGGAGGGGTGGGTAGAGCTCTCGGCTAACACGCTGCTGGCCCAGCGTTCGACTCTCCGAGCGGCCAATGAATCTTCATTAGAAAGGTGGGTAGAGCTCTCGGCTAGCACGCTGTTGGTCCAGCGTTCGACTGTCCGACCGGCCAATGAAGAATCAGAGGAATTTATTTCTGGTGATAGAAATTCATTTCTCGTCAAAATGTGGTTCGGATCCCACAATAAGCTGTGGGTCCCGTTGCTAGGTAACCAGTTGGTTCTTAGCCACGTAAAATAAATCTAATCCTTCGGGCCAGCCCTGGGAGAGCTGTTAATCAGCTCAGTGGTCTGGTTAAACTAAGATATACTTAACTTATTACCAGGAAGGTGAAAGAAAAAAAAAAAAAACACGCAGCCTCTATTTAAGGAGTTTGTGCGAGCGCGTGTATGTCTACGTGTATAAGATTAGTATAATGTTAACTGATTACCGAAGGCTCAATTTTTGCTGAAGGTGAAATTCACTTGATACTTGTGAGAGACAATGATAAAATGGGTCAAAGAACCTTTATGGTTGCCGGTGAAAGAGAAAACTAATTGTTGTATGTAAAGTGTCGTTAATCTTCAAGTTACAGCCAATGCAACTGATCAGATGAGAGCGCGCCATCGAGGCGAATCAAACGTGAACTGACAGAAGTTCTTTCAGAAGCGGTTTTAATTGGAAATGAAAGGGAAACTATGTCAGCCATTCCCTTCAACAGAGTTTAAGCCAGGAGGCCTGGATTCTGTGTTTAGGAGACGGGCTGAGACAGGAATTTACTAAATGCAGAGTCGAAACTTAAGATAATGAATTCTCTTTCAGTGTCCATCAAATACAAAATAGAATTCGAACATGAAGGACATTTTCTTGTGTCACTATTGTTGATAAAAAAAAAAATAGATCAATAAAAACCTTAGTATTCGTCTCCAAGGAAAATGTTCCTTTGTTGTTTAAGCGTGTGCATAATCTTATTCATATATTTTTTTACAGGGGGTAAATAAAAATATAAATAACGGAATCTTCTGGTTTAACCAGTGGTTAGATATTATGTTGCAGAGGTCTACGCTGTAGTGCTGGAAGGGCAGAAAAGTATATACTCGACAGATGTCGACCTAACATACGGGGTACCAAATTCATAACAAATATCTATAAAAGTAAAAATGCTTGAATTATTACGAAAACGTCTCATTTATTTCGGATGTAACTTAAGGCACATGGTATAATCTTCTCAGGTAGGGCCTTGAACATGCCATTCAGTAACTTTACCAATTTTCTGGACCGTCCGGGGTATTGTGCATCATCGAAAAAGTTGTACTCTAAGCCGTTGTAATTATGTTATGGATAAGGATTAGGATGATGACCAATAGAGGCGCCAAGGAGAGAGCGGTGAGTGGGAGAAGGGGGCAGGGTTGGGGATATGGGGGATGAGAAGTGGGGGTGAGGGAGTGAGAGATAGCTTTAAGGCAGGGAAGGAGTGATGAAGACATGCATAAAAGAGAGAAATATGATGTAGTAAAGGAGGGCGCAGCAATGAGAAAAGTAAAGAAGGGCGCAGCAATGAGATAAAGTGTGATCGGCAGGGGGCCTTAACCACTTTGGATGGTCTTAGTAAATTGTGCGTGGTGTTTCATATAATGTTTCCAACTATGAATATTAGCAATGCTTAATAACTTTGGGCTGAACTGTGTAATATTCTTGTACTTATGAATTAGTTAGGAAACTTAACGAAAACCGGACGCTGTAGTCAAAGACTTGAATAAAAAGGATTAGAGAAGTTACCTTTTTTTGGAACTGGCCGAAGAATTGCATGATTCCGAGAGGAAGGATGAGATGAAGATTTAACAATGAGATAAAAAAGATGACAAAATATAGAAGGCAATTCTCAAGCAAAAATCACAGAAATCATACAAGAGGAATATACGGACAGGGAACTACCTATCTTTAAAGATACAGAAATCATAATAGCTTTAATTAAGTGAATACCACCAGGGAGGCAACTGAGCTGAAGAGTGTTAGAGTATGAGGAGTAGGAGCATTCAAATAGCTATGAAATATGGACGCTAAAGAGTGCGCTCTTTTCAATAAAAGAGCAAGTTATAAATCCACCAGGATGGAAGAGAGGAGACAATTTGGCCGTACAGTCGTTTTTCATAACTTTGACTTTCAAAGGGCTATAAGTATTTCATGAGACGAGATCAGAGTATTAAATGCATCTTAGTTCATGAAAACACTTCCCTTTGAAGAACAGAAGGAGTAACTCTTATGATATATAATCAAAGGGCAATGGAAAATGTTGGATTTACTCAAGCGTGCACTATACTCTTATGGCTAAGAAGCAAGAGTAGTCGTACAAAGAATTAGAAGTCAGGAATTTTTAACATGTCCAACAAATATACATTGAACCTTGCCTGTAGTTCATGATGTCAGTTGTAAAATGCGATAATAAACGTAACTAAACAAGTAAGTTTGATGAGGAGGAAGTGTGAAGCGCTTATATAAAAAAAAAATCGATTGGAAATAGACTATGGTTAGAAATATGCAGGTAGGAGCACGGAAGTTGTATATCAAATTCGAGGACAAGGTAATCTTCAAGGAGTGCTCATGTTTGTTTCCGCATATTTTGCGTCCATTAACACCATGTTATTACGAGATACTGTTTCCCATTTATATATATATATATATATATATATATATATATATATATATATATATATATATATATATATATATATACTGTATATATACATATATATTTATATATATATAATATATATGTATGTATGGGTATATATATACAGTATATTTACACATGCGAGCGCGATCGTAAATCCAAACAACAACATCATTAATGATTTAAACAAGAGATTAAAAAATATTAGATAAGTCGGGAATTATAAAAACAACATTAGGAACGAGATAACCAAAAATAAGACACCCCTAAAAGGGGAGGAGAAGAGGGGCAGCGTCTACCTAGCACCTTGTGTCAATTGCGACAGAGTATATTTTGGTCATAGCGGTAAATCGTGCAAGGAGAGAACAAGCCAGCATAAGCAGAACATTCGCCATTACAACCTAGCCTCGGCACTGGCCAAGCACTGCTGGAATTACAATCATAACATCGACTGGAAACATAAAGATTTCATAATAACAATACTAAAATAAAAAGGTGGAAGGCAACTTTGGAAACTATTTTGAGGGTATGATAACTTGTGATATCATTTACCAGGAGTTCAAGAAGTGCATAAAAAAAGATTGACAGCAATTGGATTAAGCTTACGGCCACGGAGATCAAGAAGACTGGAGGATAGGGCAGGAGATCAAGAATAATGGTAGGAAGGGCAGGAGATCAAAAAGACTGGGGGGAAGGGCAGGAGGTCCAGAAAACTGGAGGGAAGAGGAAGAGGTCAAAAAGACTGGAGGGAAGGGTAGGAGATCAAGAAGACTGGAGGGAAGGGTAGGAGATCAAAAAGACTGGAGGGAAGGGCAGGAGATGAAGAAGACTGGAGGGAAGGGCATGAGATCAAAAAGACTGGAGGGAAGGGCAGGAGATCAAAAAGACTGGAGGAAAGGGCAGGATATCAAAAAGACTGGAGGGAAGGGCAGGAAATGAAGAAGACTGGAGGGAAGGGTAGGAGATAAAGAAGACTGGAGGGAAGGGCATGAGATCAAAAAGACTGGAGGGAAGGGCAGGAAATGAAGAAGACTGGAGGGAAGGGCAGGAGATGAAGAAGACTGGAGGGAAGGGCATGAGATCAAAAAGACTGGAGGGAAGGGCAGGAGATAAAAAAGACTGGAGGGAAGGGCAGATCAAAAAGACTGGAGGGAAGGGCAGGAAATGAAGAAGACTGGAGGGAAGGGTAGGAGATGAAGAAGACTGGAGGGAAGGGCAGGAGATGAAGAAAACTGGAGGGAAGGGCAGGAGATGAAGAAGACTGGAGGGAAGGGCAGGAGATGAAGAAGACTGGAGGGAAGGGCAGGAGATGAAGAAAACTGGAGGGAAGGGCAGGAGATGAAGAAGACTGGAGGGAAGGGCAGGAGATGAAGAAGACTGGAGGGGAGGGCAGGAGATGAAGAAAACTGGAGGGAAGGGCAGGAGATGAAGAAGACTGGAGGGAAGGACAGGAGATGAAGAAGACTGGAGGGAAGGGCAGGAGATCAAGAATAATGGTAAGAAGGGCAGGAGATCAAGAAGACTGGAGGGAAGGGCAGGAGATCAAAAAGACTGGAGGGAAGGGCAGGATATGAAGAGACTGGAGGGAAGGGCAGGAGATGAAGAAGACTGGAGGGAAGGGCAGGAGATGAAGAAGACTGGAGGGAAGGGCAGGAGATGAAGAAGACTGGAGGGAAGGGCAGGAGACCAAAAGACTGCAGAGAAGGGCAGGAGATCAAAAAGACTGGAGGGAAGGGCAGGAGAAAAAAAAAGACTGGAGGGAAGGGCAGGATATGAAGAAGACTGGAGGGAAGGGCAGGAGATGAAGAAGACTGGAGGGAAGGGCAGGAGATCAAGAATAATGGTAAGAAGGGCAGGAGATCAAGAAGACTGGAGGGTAGGGCAGGAGATCAAAAAGACTGGAAGGAAGGGCAGGATATGAAGAAGACTGGAGGGAAAGGCAGGAGATGAAGAAGACTGGAGGGAAGGGCAGGAGATGAAGAAGACTGGAGGGAAGGGCAGGAGATGAAGAAGACTGGAGGGAAGGGCAGGAGATGAAGAAGACTGGAGGGAAGGGCAGGAGATCAAGAATAATGGTAAGAAGGGCAGGAGATCAAGAAGACTGGAGGGAAGGGCAGGAGATGAAGAAGACTGGAGGGAAAGGCAGGAGATGAAGAAGACTGGAGGAAGGGCAGGAGATCAAAAGACTGGAGGAACGGCAGGATATGAAGAAGACTGGAGGAAGGGCAGGAGATCAAGAAGACTGGAGGGTAGGGCAGGAGATCAAAAGACTGGAGGGAAGGGCAGGATATGAAGAAGACTGGAGGGAAAGGCAGGAGATGAAGAAGACTGGAGGGAAGGGTAGGAGATCAAGAAGACTGGAGGGAAGGGCAGGATATGAAGAAGACTGGAGGGAAAGGCAGGAGATGAAGAAGACTGGAGGGAAGGGCAAGAGATGAAGAAGACTGGAGGGAAGGGCAGGATATGAAGAAGACTGGAGGGAAAGGCAGGAGATGAAGAAGACTGGAGGGAAGGGCAGGAGATGAAGAAGACTGGAGGGAAGGGCAGGAGATCAAGAAGACTGGAGGGTAGGGCAGGAGATCAAAAAGACTGGAGGGAAGGGCAGGATATGAAGAAGACTGGAGGGAAAGGCAGGAGATGAAGAAGACTGGAGGGAAGGGCAGGAGATGAAGAAGACTGGAGGGAAGGGCAGGATATGAAGAAGACTGGAGGGAAAGGCAGGAGATGAAGAAGACTGGAGGGAAGGGCAGGAGATGAAGAAGACTGGAGGGAAGGGCAGGAGATGAAGAAGACTGGAGGGAAAGGCAGGAGATGAAGAAGACTGGAGGGAAGGGCAGGAGATGAAGAAGACTGGAGGAAGGGCAGGAGATGAAGAAGACTGGAGGGAAGGGCAGGCGATCAAGAATAATGGTAAGAAGGGCAGGAGATCAAGAAGACTGGAGGAAGGGCAGGATATGAAGAAGACTGGAGGGAAAGGCAGGAGATGAAGAAGACTGGAGGGAAGGGCAGGAGATCAAAAAGACTGGAGGGAACGGCAGGATATGAAGAAGACTGGAGGGAAGGGCAGGAGATGAAGAAGACTGGAGGGAAGGGCAGGAGATCAAGAATAATGGTAAGAAGGGCAGGAGATCAAGAAGACTGGAGGGAAGGGCAGGAGATCAAAAAGACTGGAGGGAAGGGCAGGAGATCAAGAATAATGGTAAGAAGGGCAGGAGATCAAGAAGACTGGAGGGAAGGGCAGGAGATCAAAAAGACTGGAGGGAAGGGCAGGATATGAAGAAGACTGGAGGGAAAGGCAGGAGATGAAGAAGACTGGAGGGAAGGGCAGGAGATCAAAAAGACTGGAGGGAAGGGCAGGATATGAAGAAGACTGGAGGGAAGGGCAGGAGATGAAGAAGACTGGAGGGAAGGGCAGGAGATCAAGAATAATGGTAAGAAGGGCAGGAGATAAAAAAGACTGGAGGGAAGGGCAGATCAAAAAGACTGGAGGGAAGGGCAGGATATGAAGCAGACTGGAGGGAAGGGCAGGAGATGAAGAAGACTGGAGGGAAGGGCAGGAGATGAAGAAGACTGGAGGGAAGGGCAGGAGATGAAGAAGACTGAAGGGAAGGGCAGGAGATCAAGAATAATGGTAAGAAGGGCAGGAGATCAAGAAGACTGGAGGGAAGGGCAGGAGATCAAGAATAATGGTAAGAAGGGCTGGAGATCAAGAAGACTGGAGGGAAGGGCAGATCAAAAAGACTGGATGGAAGGGCAGGAGATCAAGAAGACTGGGGGGAAGGGCAGGAGATAAAAAAGACTGGAGGGAAGGACAGGAGATGAATAAGTCTGGAGGGAAGAGCAGGAGACCAAAAAGACTGGAGGGAAGGGCAGGAGATCAAAAAGACTGGAGGGAAGGGCAGGAGATCAAGAAGACTGGAAGGAAGGGCAGGAGATGAAGAAGACTGGAGGGAAGGGCAGGAGATGAAGAAGACTGGAGGGAAGGGCAGGAGATCAAGAAAACTGGAGGGAAGGGCAGGAGATGAAGAAGATTGGAGGGAAGGGCAGGAGATGAAGAAGACTGGAGGGAAGGGCAGGAGATGAAGAAAACTGGAGGGAAGGGCAGGAGATGAAGAAGACTGGAGGGAAGGGCAGGAGATCAAGAATAATGGTAAGAAGGGCAGGAGATCAAGAAGACTGGAGGGAAGGGCAGGAGATGAAGAAGACTGGAGGGGAGGGCAGGAGATGAAGAAAACTGGAGGGAAGGGCAGGAGATGAAGAAGACTGGAGGGAAGGGCAGGAGATGAAGAAGACTGGAGGGAAGGGCAGGAGTTGAAGAAGACTGGAGGGAAGGGCAGGAGATGAAGAAGACTGGAGGGAAGGGCAGGAGATCAAGAATAATGGTAAGAAGGGCAGGAGATCAAGAAGACTGGAGGGAAGGGCAGGAGATCAAGAATAATGGTAAGAAGGGCAGGAGATCAAGAAGACTGGAGGGAAGGGCAGGAGATCAAGAATAATGGTAAGAAGGCCAGGAGATCAAGAAGACTGGAGGGAAGGGCAGATCAAAAAGACTGGAGGGAAGGGCAGGAGATCAAGAAGACTGGAGGGAAGGGCAGGAGATAAAAAAGACTGGAGGGAAGGACAGGAGATGAATAATTCTGGAGGGAAGAGCAGGAGACCAAAAAGACTGGAGGGAAGGGCAGATCAAAAAGACTGGAGGGAAGGGCAGGAGATCAAGAAGACTGGAGGGAAGGGCAGGAGATCAAGAAGACTGGAGGGAAGGGCAGCAGATGAAGAAGACTGGAGGGAAGGGCAGGAGATGAAAACTGGAGGGAAGGGCAGCAGATGAAGAAGATTGGAGGGAAGGGCAGGAGATGAAGAAGACTGGAGGGAAGGGCAGGAGATCAAGAATAATGGTAAGAAGGGCAGGAGATGAAGAAGACTGGAGGGAAGGGCAGGAGATGAAGAAAACTGGAGGAAGGGCAGGAGATGAAGAAGACTGGAGGGAAGGGCAGGAGATGAAGAAGACTGGAGGGGAGGAAGAAAACAGGAGATGAAGAAAAACTGGAGGGAAGGGCAGGAGATGAAGAAGACTAGAGGGGAGGGCAGGAGATGAAGAAGACTGGAGGAAGGGCAGGAGATGAAGAAGACTGGAGGGAAGGGCAGGAGATGAAGAAGACTGGAGGGAAGGGCAGGAGATCAAGAATAATGGTAAGAAGGGCAGGAGATCAAGAAGACTGGAGGGAAGGGCAGGAGATCAAAAAGACTGGAGGGAAGGGCAGGATATGAAGAAGACTGGAGGGAAGGGCAGGAGATGAAGAAGACTGGAGGGAAGGACAGGAGATGAA
The DNA here is from genome assembly GCF_040412425.1 of Macrobrachium rosenbergii. Taxonomy (NCBI): domain Eukaryota; kingdom Metazoa; phylum Arthropoda; class Malacostraca; order Decapoda; family Palaemonidae; genus Macrobrachium; species Macrobrachium rosenbergii. The sequence goes on from NC_089751.1 coordinate 11,797,106, forward strand.
GAAGACTGGAGGGAAGGGCAGGAGACCAAAAAGACTGGAGGGAAGGGCAGGATATGAAGAAGACTGGAGGGAAAGGCAGGAGATGAAGAAGACTGGAGGGAAGGGCAGGAGATCAAGAATAATGGTAAGAAGGGCAGGAGATCAAGAAGACTGGAGGGTAGGGCAGGAGATCAAAAAGACTGGAGGGAAGGGCAGGATATGAAGAAGACTGGAGGGAAGGGCAGGAGATGAAGAAGACTGGAGGGAAAGGCAGGAGATGAAGAAGACTGGAGGGAAGGGCAGGAGATGAAGAAGACTGGAGGGAAGGGCAGGAGATGAAGAAGACTGGAGGGAAGGGCAGGCGATCAAGAATAATGGTAAGAAGGGCAGGAGATCAAGAAGACTGGAGGGAAGGGCAGGATATGAAGAAGACTGGAGGGAAAGGCAGGAGATGAAGAAGACTGGAGGGAAGGGCAGGAGATCAAAAAGACTGGAGGGAACGGCAGGATATGAAGAAGACTGGAGGGAAGGGCAGGAGATGAAGAAGACTGGAGGGAAGGGCAGGAGATCAAGAATAATGGTAAGAAGGGCAGGAGATCAAGAAGACTGGAGGGAAAGGGCAGATCAAAAAGACTGGAGGAAGGGCAGGATATGAAGAAGACTGGAGGGAAAGGCAGGAGATCAAGAAGACTGGAGGGAAGGGCAGGAGATCAAAAGGACTGGAGGGAAGGGCAGGATATGAAGAAGACTGGAGGGAAGGGCAGGAGATGAAGAAGACTGGAGGGAAGGGCAGGAGATGAAGAAGACTGGTAAGAAGGGCAGGAGATCAAAAAGACTGGAGGGAAGGGCAGGAGATCAAAAAGACTGGAGGGAAGGGCAGGATATGAAGAAGACTGGAGGGAAAGGCAGGAGATGAAGAAGACTGGAGGGAAGGGCAGGAGATGAAGAAGACTGGAGGGAAGGGCAGGAGTTGAAGAAGACTGGAGGGAAGGGCAGGAGATGAAGAAGACTGGAGGGAAGGGCAGATCAAGAATAATGGTAAGAAGGGCAGGAGATCAAGAAGACTGGAGGGAAGGGCAGGAGATCAAGAATAATGGTAAGAAGGCCAAGAGATCAAGAAGACTGGAGGGAAGGGCAGATCAAAAAGACTGGAGGGAAGGGCAGGAGATCAAGAAGACTGGAGGGAAGGGCAGGAGATGAAGAAGACTGGAGGGAAGGACAGGAGATGAATAAGTCTGGAGGGAAGAGCAGGAGACCAAAAAGACTGGAGGGAAGGGCAGGAGATAAAAAAGACTGGAGGGAAGGGCAGGAGATCAAGAAGACTGGAGGGAAGGGCAGGAGATAAAAAAGACTGGAGGGAAGGACAGGAGATGAATAAGTCTGGAGGGAAGGGCAGGAGATCAAAAAGACTGGAGGGAAGGCAGGAGATAAAAAAGACTGGAGGGAAGGGCAGGAGATAAAAAAGACTGGAGGGATGGGCAGGAGATCAAAAAGACAGGAGGGAAGGGCAGGAGATAAAAAAGACAGGAGGGAAGGGCAGGAGATCAAGAAGACTGGAGGGAAGGGCAGATCAAAAAGATTGGAGGGAAGGGCAGGAGATGAAGAAGACTGGAGGGAAGGGCAGGAGATAAAAAAGACTGGAGGAAAGGACAGGAGATGAATAAGTCTGGAGGGAAGGGCAGGAGACCAAAAAGACTGGAGGGAAGGGCAGGAGATCAAAAAGACTGGAGGGAAGGGCAGGAGATCAAGAAGACTGGAGGGAAGGGCAGGAGATAAAAAAGACTGGAGGGAAGGACAGATGAAGAAGTCTGGAGGGAAGGGCAGGAGATCAAAAAGACTGGAGGGAAGGCAGGAGATCAAAAAGACTGGAGGGAAGGGCAGGAGATCAAAAAGACTGGAGGGAAGGGCAGGAGATAAAAAAGACTGGAGGGAAGGGCAGGAGATGAAGAAGACTGGAGGGAAGGGCAGGAGATCAAAAAGACTGGAGGGAAGGGCAGGAGATCAAAAAGACTGGAGGGAAGGGCAGGAGATCAAAAAGGCTGGAGGGAAGGGCAGGAGATCAAAAAGACTGGAGGGAAGGGCAGGAGATAAAAAAGGCTGGAGGGAAGGGCAGGAGATCAAAAAGACTGGAGGGAAGGGCAGGAGATCAAAAAGACTTGAGGGAAGGGCAGGAGATCAAAAAGACTTGAGGGAAGGGCAGGAGATCAAAAAGACTGGAGGGAAGGGCAGGAGACGAAGAAGACTGGAGGGAAGGGCAGGAGATCAAAAAGACTGGAGGGAAGGGCAGGAGATCAAAAAGACTGGAGGGAAGGGCAGGAGATCAAAAAGACTAGAGGGAAGGGCAGGAGATCAAAAAGACTGGAGGGAAGGGCAGGAGATCAAGAAGACTGGAGGTAAGGGCAGATCAAAAAGACTGGAGGGAAGGGCAGGAGATCAAAAAGACTGGAGGAAAGGGCAGGAGATGAAGAAGACTGGAGGGAAGGGCAGGAGATCAAAAGGACTGGAGGGAAGGGCAGGAGATCAAAAAGACTGGAGGGAAGGCAGGAGATTAAGAAGACTGGAGGGAAAGGCAGGAGACCAAAAAGACTGCAGAGAAGGGCAGGAGATCAAAAAGACTGGATTGAAGGGCAGGAGACCAAAAAGACTGCAGAGAAGGGCAGGAGATCAAAAGACTGGAGGGAAGGGCCTGGAGATGAAAAAGACTGCAGGGAAGGGCAGGAGATCAAAAAGACTGGAGGGAAGGGCAGGAGATCAAAAAGACTGGAGAGAAGGGCAGGAGATCAAAAGACTGGAGAGAAGGGCAGGAGATCAAAAGACTGCAGAGAAGGGCAGGAGATCAAAAAGACTGGAGGGAAGGGCAGGAGACCAAAAAGACTGCAGAGAAGGGCAGGAGATCAAAAAGACTGGAGGGAAGGGCAGGAGACCAAAAAGACTGCAGAGAAGGGCAGGAGATTAAAAAGACTGGAGGGAAGGGCAGGAGACCAAAAAGACTGCAGAGAAGGGCAGGAGATCAAAAAGACTGGAGGGAAGGGCCTGGAGATGAAGAAGCTTGGCGGGAAGGGCAGGAGATGAAGAAGGTTGGAGGGAAGGGCAGGAGATCAAGAAGACTGGAGGGAAGGGCAGGAGACCAAAAAGACTGCAGAGAAGGGCAGGAGATCAAAAAGACTGGAGGGAAGGGCAGGAGACCAAAAAAGACTGCAGATAAGGGCAGGAGATCAAAAAGACTGGAGGGAAGGGCAGGAGATAAAAAAGACTGGAGGGAAGGGCAGAAGGTCAAGGAGACTGGAGGGAAGGGCAGGAGATCAAGAAAACATGGATTAGAATTAGAAAACAGTAGATGTTGGGTGGGACACATACATTAATACCCGAGTTTAGCCGATATCTCCTTAATGCATCGGAACCTGAAGCATAAGACTGTATGTAAATTAAATAATCTGGAATCTAAATCTTCTCGTCTTATTGAACCTTATATAAATATATAAATATATATATATATATATATATATATATATATATATATATATATATATATATATATATATATATATATATATATATAAATAATCATATATATAATATATAAAGAATCTTCGAATCTAAACCATTGCCATGTAAATTAAAGAATCTGGAATCTAAACCATTCCGTATTATTGAAGCCTAATATATATATATATATATATATATATATATATATATATATATATATATATATATATATATATATATATATATATATATATATATATATATATATTCATCCACTTCTCTTCATAGTAAGAAAGACGAAGCTACATGAAGCGTTAAAACAGTCGCAGTGTTCATAGATTTGCCAAAATCTTCCACATGTGACTAGAGAATTTCCTTAGTTCCTTTTCCTATAGACTTAAATATCAAAATTAATTTCGTTCATAGATTCGTTCTCGGCATAGATGGTTGTAGTTGTTGTGACAGAAGGTTGTAGAATTATGTCTATGTACTGAATCACCCCTACGCAAAAGAATTTTTTCAGGTGAATATAAAAATAATTAAGGTTAGTGAAGCCCAGTACAATGTCCCTATATCCCTACAGGGTTATAAGGCTTCGAGACCCTACTCGGCTGAAAGGCAATAACAACGATTGTCCCGTACTATGTAAAGCCATAGACATTCTATTCAAGCCATCGTGTATTATTAATATTTCTTACCTTGCCGACAACGGGAATGATTAAAACCGAGGTCCCTTCGGTAAAAGATTGGTAGAGTGTGTACGTGTGTATGCGTACGAGAGAGAGAGAGAGAGAGAGAGAGAGAGAGAGAGAGAGAGAGAGAGAGAGAGAGAGAGAGAGAGAGACATTTACTTCATTTGGTTTTCTATTATATTTCATATCATAAAATACTGAAGTATGCGATACTTTTAACATCTCTGATAATTCTCATGAACATTTCTTTCTCTTTACCCTCATTATACGTTACTCGATACAGCACTGTAATTCATTCACGTATTTTACAATGTTTATTTTACGTCCTAACTTTCACCGGGCACTCAATAAAAGGTTGAAATTATGAGTATAAGTGCATCAGTGATAAGTGAGTTTGACGAGAAGGAAGGAAGACGAGTACATATGGAGGGAATGGGTGAAAAAGGAACTAGCTGCAAAGACACCGAAATTTTATGAGTGTGACAAGAATGGAAGTCCAAGGAAGGGATCATAAAATCAGATAGGAGTACTTTTGGGTGTAGGAACGTAAACAGATGGAAACAGTAGAGTAATGAAGGCAGTATTTGATGTGATTATGACATACATTTGCAAGAGGAGAGATTATCATGGAACTATACAAGTGGATGCACATATAATGATAAAGGTTTTCTCTGTAGAAAATTTATGGTCAATTACGAGTGGTAATTTTCGGCGGAAAATAAGTTGTTTAGGCAAGTAAATCCAGAGAGAATAATTAATGTTGGATGTGGACGACACCAGAAAGAGTTGAAGGCTACGTGAATGTGTGGTGTTATTGTGAAGTTAAGAATGCTTGTATAATTAACTACTGAGGGTGTACAGTGAGCAAAGCAAGTAAGAGGCTGAAGAACGAAAAGACACCAGTCGCTGAGATTATAAGTTAGATACTGTGCTACAGTGGTTGAGGTGTGACTGAATGGCTGACTAAGGTATACGATACGCCAGGATGGGGGAATGACCCCAAGGGAAAAGGTGAGGAGAAGTAGTCGTTGTTTTGGATAAGGTGATTCAAGTGACTAGATAAATTATGCCTGGATCAGGTTACTTCTTCTTTTGATGAAAATATAGGATTCTGATTAAAAACGCAAGAAAGCAGATAGAAGCATTTTGTAGGTCACGAAAGAAATTGTTTGAGAGAGCAGGTCAAGTGTTCATTAAAAGATTATTAAAGAGTTCATAGATCTGCAATGTAGAGGTTGATGAGGAGGTAGGATTATGGGATGCTGAATTGCAATGTGGCTGAGGGAAGAGAGAAAAGACCTAAAAGGGGGTAAAGTATTTAAAAGGTGAAGAACCGAGAGATTAAAGATGGAAATAAAGAAATTATGAAACGGTGGTGGTATCTAGAGAACTTCCAGAATGGAGGATATGAACACCAGCTGAGGGATGTTGACGTCATACAGTGGAAGGCTAGAAGGAATATTAAAGATTATAATAGCATGGTGGGCGAGGAGGCTTCTATTAACACCTCGAGGCCATTATATATATATATATATATATATATATATATATATATATATATATATATATATATATATATAATATATATATATATATATAATATATGTATCACATCACAACATAGCCACACAACTCCCCTGCGTATATTTATTCATATTACTCGTATTAGGCTTCAAAAAGACAGAATGGTTTAGATTCCAGATTCTTTAATTTACAAGGTATAAGCTTTCGAAGCGATGCAGTCTGCTTCTTCAGGTACCGATGCACTGGTACTTGAAGAAGAAGACTGTATGTCTTCGGAAGCTTGTATTTTGTAAATTATACAATCTGGAATCTAAGCCTGTCTGTCTGATTGAAGCCTAATACAAATGACATATATATATATATATATATATATATATATATATATATATATATATATATATATATATATATATATATATATATATATATATATATATATATATATATATATATATATATATATATATATATATATATATCACAACATAACCATGAATTCCCATATATATATATATATATATATATATATATATATATATATATATATATATATATATATATATATATATATATATATATATATATATATATATATATATATATATATATATATATATATATACACATAAATACATATGTATATATATACATATATATATGCAAATGAGTACACAGTAAATACATAAGCATATTTTTTTTAACATTCGCCTTTTTTCCTCGAAGGAGTTGGGTTATAAGTTGTCACCCTTACATTTTCAATGGATGTTCAAAGGGCTTATGTGAGGATGGTGTCTTTGTATCCTTGGTACTCCCTGGGTATGCTTGGTATACTTACATTTAAACTACCCAGCTGTCAAGAGAGCTATGAGCTGTTATCGACACCGCTGTGCATATGTCTATCGAATTCAGGTTCTGTACTTAGAATAGATATCAGACTTTCTCCACCACGATAGCAGACTAGTGAACTTGGAGCACAGAGGTAAATATCGTTGTCACCGAGTTATGTCAGATTAGAGAAGCTAATTCACCTACCAACCATCTTTTTTTTTTTTTTTTTTAGTTCAAGACGCTGTATAATACAAAACGAATTTCCAATACCTAAATAAATAAGTAGAGCATGAAACAGGAATCCTAATGAGTCTTACAAAAGCGAGAGAAACTCATTATCAACAAAGCATTTTGTCGAAGAAACACATTTTACTAATGATATGCGATTACCTCAACAAGGTTTGCTCATCCAGCAAGCGGAGAGAAAGCATATGATCCAGGTTTCTTAATGAGCAAGGAGCAGCGGGGAAGGGATGAGCAAGATTGCTCGCGCTCGCAACTTTGATCTAGAGAAGATACGGATTAAAAGACACGTCGCAGATGGCGAGAGGAATCATGATCGCGGTGAGGGTGTCGTGTTTTACAACTCGAAAGGAGACGGCCAAATTAATCCTTTGCTCCAAGGGACCCTCTTCCTGTGGAGGTAATGACTTTCAGAGAAAGATTCCGCCTTTTCTCTTTACTGATTCCACTTTTTTTTTTTTTTTTTTTTTTTACATCCTTGCCTCTGACTTCATCGTAATTATATTCTCGGCATATTTAATTGCAAAGCTCTGTTATGGTTCAAATTGCCTTACACTCACAACACCAGTTTCAATGGAAATAAAAAAATGTGCCTCAATATCCAACCATGGTGCAAAGATTGAAATATATCTATCCACCACTAAGACGTAACCCTTAACAGGGGTAGACTCCAGAGAACAAACAACACAAGTGTTACTTTCATAATCATAATTTAACTGCTAAATCGTGGATGAACTTCCTATGCAGTAAAATTTCCTCAACATTAACCTCTTTTAACACCTAAAAAGTAGGCCCATCGACAGCATGTCTAAACCCTTTCACCCGTATCTTACACTTACAGGCTCCCTAAATATTAAGGCTCTTCCTTTTGCAATACTTCATTCACGCCATCTATCCAACCCTAATTAGGTTCTCCTCTCCTTCTTCCCCCTAACACTGTTCTGCACTCATTTCACCAATCTGTCGTGGTCCATTCTTTTCACATTATTGAACAATAGCAAAATACTTAACCGTCGTTTCACCTACACTAACCTTTTTGCCACTTCTGTGTATCACCAAATGTCTTACCTTATCAATTCTTATACCTCATGTATTATGCAAGCAATTCATCTCTGCAGCTTGAAAATCTCTCTTCCATTTGCAGTCAACACCCATGCTGAATTCACGTCCATGAAGGAGAGTTAGCTCAACAATGTCCTTCCAAAACCCTTGAATACATCCTGCTACGCTTCTTGCTTTACCAAATCTGTGACTCACCTCTTCTCTCATTCTACCATAATTCTATATTTACTCCAGAATACTTATCATATGAATAGCTTCCATTCTTCCATGTCTCACGTTAAGAATTACTCTCCAATGGAGTAAGAATTTTTACAAGCCATTTAGATAGGTTATACGAAACTGAGCCTGCTGAACTAATGATTGGTCTAATAGGGTTATTGATTTTGTGCGTCTTGACTAAACCGTAGAGATATGGTAGGGAGAGGCACTGTGTGGTAAACTGTTTAATTAAATGGTAGGAAACATTTCTAATACGAATATAAAAAATAATGTCGACTTTATAGACAAATTGAATAGCTTGAATTTGAAATTTGATTTTACTATGGTTAGTTTTGATGTCTCTTTATTTACAAAAGTGCCGGCAGATAATTTACTGGAATTTTTAGAGGAAGAATTAGTAAGTTATGACATTCCCTTAACTGTAGCAAACCTCACAAAACTTATAAGGTTATGTATCAAAGATAGTAAATTTTGTTTCAATGGGAAATTTTTTGTACAAAAGTTCGGTATGGCTATGGGTAATCCCTTATCTCCTGTCCTTAGCAATATTTACATGGAATTTTTTGAGACAAAATTCTTACCAAGAATTTTGCCCCTAAAAGTTATATGGTTTAGGTATGTAGATGACATTTTTTGTACCTGGCCAGTTCACGAAAATCTCCAGGAATTTCTCGTTAAGCTAAATAATTTAGTCCCTTCTATAAAATTTACTGTAGAGGAAGAAAGAAATTGTAGTTTGAATTTTCTTGATGTAACTGTCCATAGACATGATAGAAATTTCACCTTTTCAGTCTTTCGAAAATCAACTAACATTGCCTCTTTTGTTCATTATTATTCCAATCACCATCAGAATGTTAAATTCTCTGTTTTTTCTGGAATGTTCTTAAGGGGTTTACGTGTTTGTAGGCCGCAGTTCATTGATGCTGAGATCAAAACTATTTATGATATTGCTTTGAAACTTAAATACCCAAGGACCTTTGTACATGTAGCATGGAAAAGAGCCAAGAAAACATTTTATTTAACTAATAACAAACTTGAATTCAGTAAGCATAATATTCTCAAATTACCGTATGACGAAAGGTTTTTACAAGTTCCTAGAATTTTAAAGCTTTTCAAGATAAATGTTGTTTTCAGTAATTCTAATGTTAAGAGTTTAGTGATAAAAAATTCTCCTAGAGATGTTTCTGGCTGCATCTATGAAATTCCTTGTAAAAAATGTGATAAAATTTATTATGGACAAACTGGAAAACCACTTTCACAAAGAATCAAACAACACCAATATTCTGTGAGAACTGGCCAAATATCGAATGCATTATTCGTACATATGAGAGATTTAGATCATCCTATTAACTGGAGTAAAGCAAGACCTTTAGTCCCGTGCAATGACACAGTTAAAAGGAATATCATTGAATCTTGTTTTATTAAGTCAAATAATGAAAGTGTTCTACATTTAAGTCTTGGTTTATTTAAACTTGATGCTTTAATAATTAAAAAAGTTGTTGATAAATATAAGCAAAATTGATATTAATTTTTATACGTTACTGCAATTTGAATGGGTAATATTCCGTTTTCCTTATGGTTAAGTATATATTTAGATTAGTTTGTGACCGCGTGATCCCAGATTTGCCGTGGATTACCCTTTTCTTTTTAACCCCTGGCAATTAACCATCTGGTATTCAAGGTTATACATGTTTTTGGATTTTGTAAGCCTAAACTTTAGTATGTCATTTTGTTTGGTCTTAGGTTCAGTTTGTGACAGCTTGATTCCGGATTATCCTGGATTAACTTTCTGTTTATTACCCTTTGACAATTGACCATCTGGTATTTCTTGTTCTATTTGTTTACTTTGTAACCTTCATATTTGTGTCTCATTTGTGCCCCGACGATGCGTCAATAAACGTGAAAGCGCTTGGTACTACTGAACTTCTGCCTGTCTTTTTCCTGTGGGATTCGCTTATACACTGAAGTCACGTGCATCTACTGTGATTTTTTAAGC
>NC_089751.1:11809634-11847134 GCF_040412425.1 Macrobrachium rosenbergii
AGTAGGATTTACTACTCAGAAAGCAAAGCAAAGAAAATCTTACCAGGAAACTGACGAACCGTTTGGGTAAGCCAACCCTTTTACTCTTAGCTATTCCTGTTGTATTATATTAGGAATGAAAGATAGACCAGATAAGTGAAAATAGCAAGGACATATCTGAATACTGAACGTGAATAGCCTATATGAAAAATCTATGAAATGACACACGTTGAAAAAAATAGACAGATCAAGGCAGTTAAATTCTGGTAAATGGAAAGGTGATCCGTAAAAAGAAAGTGAGATATGATAATGTTAAGTTAAACCAGATCAAATATATGTCAATATATTTGGATCAGTACTGAGGACAAGGAGAGTATCTTGCATTTCGGCACAACAACTATACAAAGTAGACATATACAAGTGAGATGGTATGCAAGCTTTTATTTAGTGACTAGACTATTAAGATGAAATAAAAGAAAAAAACTGAACGATATGTTGATTAGAAGAGCGAAAAAATTAAAAGAACGTTATATTCGAAACTATAAAAATAAGAGCACTGCTCATAGCGATGAGGAGCCGTTACAAAGACAAAGACACTGGAGCAGAAATCTCAACCCGAGGGCTGCCGTATTGGTTTTGCGGCCCCGGTGAAATCTTTCGGTTTAGTTTTCTTGATGGAAGTTGATCTTTGCGATTTGCTGTCTCCGTCTTCAAGAAAGACTATGAGGCGTGGAACACAAGCAAGACGAATCATTTGCGTTGCATGTGGGTACAATAACACGACGAAAGATGGCGCGAAACTACGCAAATATCTGCGGAGGAGAAAAACGTGACTGGCAAGGGAATGGGATAAACGTGTCAGCAGCACGGGCGAAATGAAAGGCAAATTTGTGGTCTTTCATTTGCTCTGCACATTTCATGCGAGATGGCTTTTATTTTTCTGGTACAATCTTGACGTTGATGATGAATTACAACGGCATACGCAGCAGAAATATTACATTTTTTCGCTTCCAAAGGCCGGTACGTCTCATTTACTTTGCCCATGTATAAAGCTACGCACAAAAACAAAAAAAACTTTTTCGTTGTCAGAAACCAGCGAATCCAGGAACAATTATCCATAAAATATAATTGAAATTTAAAGTTGAATGGGAAACAGACAACAAAATTCCTTTTCTTGACATTTTAATAATTAGAGACACGACAGAATACAAACTTGCCATATACAGAAAACCAACTTTCTCTTTGTCACACATCCATTTTTATAGCTATCATGACATCTCTATCAAGATTGGCATAGCCAGCAATTTATTCTTAAGAGCCTTACGGATTTGCTCCCTGGATTTCCTGGAAAAGGAAATTGAACTAATCTGTAAGCAGCTGTCATCTCTAAAGTACCCTGGCCATACAACTGAAAAAGCAATCCACAAAGCAAACGCTATTTTCTACCGTCCCCCAAAATAACAAGACCAGACGCCCAGCAACAAAATAAAAATCCCGCACCTGGACAGGATTAAGACACTGACACAGACACTTGGCAACGCTAATCCTTTTGCTTTTACCTACCCAAATACCTTAGCCAAATCCCTGATTAACGTCTGGCAAAAGCCAGTCCCCAAAGACACATCAGTTTACGAAATCCCTTGTCTCGATTGTGACCAATCTTATATCGGCTTTGCAGGCAAATCACTCCCCCAGAGATTAATACAGCATAAACGTTCAGTTAGGCACGGACAACAGAGCTCAGCTATTTTTAACAACATAAATAACCATAATCACAGAACCAACTGGAATATGTCTCATATAATTTATAGCAGCAATTATCGGTTCAAAAGCCAGATTGTGGAATCAGCTTTGATTAAATAAAGAAACACCATGAATCTTTCAAGAGGTGTGTGGGATTCATATATTAAAAATAAAATCTTCCTCCTGCCAGCAATTAAGAAGATTAAAGAGAATTGTCAACTGGAGTGATGTAACAGTTGACCTATGGACCTTCTGGTATAAATACCATTTTTCTGTAAGTATTTCTCATTCACTATTTGCCCGAGGAGAGAGACAGTTTGGTCTCTGAAATATAGTCTTTATTTTCCATATTTTGGCGTTTGGTCCTCCTGGGCCTCTGTAGGCTCATAGGGCAGGCGCTGATCTCCTGTTTCCTAGGCCAACAGCCAGTGGGGGACAGGTCCCAATGCCTATGACACGTGGCCAGTGTGTCGCTAGGCCCACTTTAACTCCCAAGCCCGAGGGCTGGTAAATTTACCTATTCTCCTACTGAACCTCTCTCTCTCTCTCTCTCTCTCTCTCTCTCTCTCTCTCTCTCTCTCTATATATATATATATATATATATATATATATATATATATATATAATAAATAACACTGCAGGTATTGCGCTTCAGTAGTTAATCCAAATCATGGTCAGCTTTTCTTGGTTGCTGCGATGTCCTCTCAACTTTTCTAGAACACGCAGTAGTTGCCCGTCCATAACGTCTAATGAGAACTGTGGCGATTGATTGATTTCTTGGAAATCTCAATCTAAGAATGAACAGGAATACCATATTTATAGAATTTCTGGGACGTTCCGATTTTCATATAAATAACCATTTCCAACTGATAAATAGAGACAAACAATGAATTTGTCTGGAAAATATACGTTTAAAATACCATTTACATTCTGTTTGGGAAAACAAAATGAAACGGAAACTTAAAATACGCTGAATATTAAAAAAACTCAAACGCTTGAAAAGTAAAACGAAAAATGAGCTCTTCCACAATGAATAAGTCGACAGATGACTGATCACGATTAAGATGAGGTTTAATGATTTTGATGCAAAAAGATTCTAAAATTTTAAAGTCGCATGGGTCCGAGCAAGGATCCCTGTCCTTTTCTTTTCTTATTCCAACAACACAACGAAAAATGAAGATAAACGAACACGAAGGGAGAATGGGAAAAATGAACTGCAAGTGACGAACATACTGTTGACCGTATTCACAGGAAAATGAGGACTGGGTGATCAATGATTTATTTTTGGCTCAGCCTAGCTGCAGATCTCGAGATAAACGTATGAATTATCAATGACGGTTAATGGAAGGAGGAAAACAAGGTGGCAGAGGAGACGATTTATTCAAGTCGTTGAGTTACCTATAGGCAATTCATATGAACAAATTCGTGATTTTATGTCATGCAATCCAATCCATTCATACACAATACACATACGGTAGATCTAAACTTGTAGACAGAATAGCAACAAAATGATCTCACTGAGCCCGGAAAGTGGAATGGTTGATATTAGCAGATGGTACTGTTCTCTTGGGAATAGTGAAGAAAAAAAAGCAGAAACTACATGATAAGAAATTATAAATGTTTGCAAGAGTTGGCAGTAATATGAACACTTATGAGGATAAATGGTAACTAGGAAGATGGAGCGATGAATATTTTGTTTTTTGAATGGTTGTAAAACCATTTATTTATGATGCTAGTTGCTACATTTATTTTCGATAATCTCACATTATTGGGAATTTAATGACTTCATTCTCTTTTTTGCGTGTTATGCATTACGTACCATAGATTTTTCATGACGTATAAACGATCAGTCTTCAGTAGTCACTGCTGACAGTCTATATATCACTGGAAAATAGCGGAAGCCGAAATAAGAAATACATTATTTGCCCGATCAGTGGGTAAAACTGTTTCCATTTGAACATGGATAAAGGTTTCTTACTGTTCTGAACAGTAGAATAATGCAAGTTATCACTCTGAGCCTCGATAAAGGCACCTTATCAGAGGAACCTTATCAGACTCAATAGTGGATAGAGACTCCTTCAACTAATAAGTGGGATACCTTTGACCTCTCCCTTCTTCCACTTCGAGAGGAGACGTTCTTTGATGGGTCCGTCTGGCCATGTAACCCTCATTCTTGTCACGCCCGAGGGATGGAATTCACCGGCTGAGCCTTTCATTTCCTCCGATGGCGGATTCTGAGATCCTTCTCAGACACTATTGTTGGGACAGATAGATCGTTAGATAGATAAGTCTATAATAAGATATTGGTGTGAGGCATGTCTTTTAGGTTGTAAGACGCTGAAATGATTAAATTTGTTAGACTTTAAGGGAAGTAAATGCGCAGCAAAATACCTGATAATTATGGGAAAAAAAGAAAAATAAAATGTTGCTAAGTTTTTCATCTCGTGATTCTTTCGCTCGAATTGCAACTCATTTTGGGATCAAGGGTAAATCAAATTAGCAATCCGTTCCTCATTAACTCAGATCTTCCATCTCTCTTAAAACCGGCTCAACCGATCCTTTCTTAATGCAGTGTGCACTTTCTCCATTATCTTATGTACTGTGTCAGGTGCAAAAAGCTTTTAACATATTTTGCAAGACATTGTGAACGTGTTAATGATTTTTCACGGCTTTGGAAACAGAATTTCACATAAAAGCACATCCACAACCACACACATATCCGTGTATATACGTACTATATACGTGCTTGAGTTTGGGTGGCATGTTTTAGTGGTGGAGAGCACTCTTTTGCTTAAGTGTAAAGTCTGTGATTTGAGCCCATCTTCCGTTACCAATCGACCCAACTTTGAAAGGGTATGGTCCTGTGACTTCACGTATTGTTTTAAAGACTGGTATTCCGAATGATTACTTTCAAATTTAATCGCAAGAAGGACTGTCTACTTGTTACGTAAATGCTGAAACGTTTATATGCTCTCCAACCAAGTTTCGACTTTATTCTAAATAATCCGTCTCACAGGTATCTGGTTAAATGTTCAGTTGGCCGTTTCCGGTGCTATTGTTTTGTAAGACATCACATTTCGTTGCCTGTCTTCCTTTTCTTTAGCTCTTACTCTTCCACTGACATAACCAGTTTCAGTTTCCAGTACAAATTCCCTGCTCATTATTTAGTGACGAAATAGCAAGCAAGTGAACATCAAGAAGTGCGTTCGCATAGTATGAAGGAATTTGTGCACGAATTGGTTCGTGTTTCCTTACTATTGTACGAGGACAGCTTTTCAGGCGAGTAACGATGAGGTAGCATCACTGGGGAACCCATCAGTCCTACTCAAGGATTACTAGGGAACAGGAAAGTCTCCGATATAGTCATTAAAAAAAAGGCGAACGACATGAAAAAGAAACGAAAGAGGCGTAAATCCAGTGCGTGCAGGGAAGAAAAGGCACACTGTGAACATTCCTGATAACTTGTTGTAAAAGAATCCTTCCGAAGATAAAGGTGAAAATGAATATTCATGTCGCTGATTTAGCATGTTGATGATGAAAGCATTTTTTTTACTTGGTAAATTAATAATTGTACCCCACGCAACTGCAGGTAAAGTGAGAAAGGTAGAAGAACATGTGCTAGGAATGTCTATGGAAGCCAAAGTTTGAAAGTATGAAGGAATTGCTGAACCAATTCTCCTCTGTCGTAGTAAAGTTTAGATGCTGAAAGCAAGTAAATGAATGTAGAATCTGTGGAGATGAATTGCTTATATAGTATCTGATGTATATGGAGAATTCAATGATTAAGAAATTTTGGACAGAACAAAGTTTTCAGATGGTTCGGTCTTGTGGAAAGAATGGATGATGATAAACTGGGGAAAAGAATATACAAATTGGAATTTTGGGAAGGAAAGAGGAAGGGAAGACCTGGAAAGGGATACACAGATGAAGTGAAAGAGATACTGGAGAGGAGGACTTCATCATCCAATAAATGAGAGAATCTTGTAAGATACTGATGAACGGCATAGTGTGTGTTGGGGTTGGACGCTGTGCTAGTAAGCTAGTAAGCCTTCTGTTCATGTATATGAAGCAGCTATTGGGTTAGGAAGTTGCTTTCTGCATAATGGGTTCATTCACGACTCAGGTGATTATTATCCATTCTTTCCTTCAGAGCTATCTCCGGTTTGAGAAACTGCTTAATTTAAGAATATATATATATATATATATATATATATATATATATATATATATATATATATATATAAATTATAATATATATATTATAAATTGAAATATTAAAGATATAAGATATATATATATATATATATATATATATATATATATATATATATATATATAATATATAAATTTCTGACTCCCATCAGGATCGAACCCAGATCTCTCCAATGAAAGGCCAAGGGGCTACCAACTGACCCACACAGACAACGCCCTGGCCTTTCATTTGAGAGACCGGGGTTCGATCCCGATGTGGATCAGAAATTTATTTCTGTGTAACACGTGCTCATGTGCTGATTAATTTTATACATATGTATATCTATGTACATTGACAGACAGAGTAAAAAATATATGTACGTATGTTTATTTATTACTTTACTTCACTTTTTTTCGCGTTTTTGTTCTTCAGATTACTTCATAATTTTTCCTGCCTGACTTCATGTAAGCATTTGTCGACTGCAGAAATAAATGACCTTATTTTCCACTGCCATTACTTACATCCCGGAATCATCTTCCTCTCTGTGCGCTCAGTCCTTCCGCGCTCAACCTTTATTTATCCGTCATCAAGTCTTTATCCATATCACAGTATAGCATCCCTCCCATTTCCCCTTTTCGATTTCACAATGCTCATTGTCTAAAGCACTTATGGTTTTCTTGCATTGTCTCTGATCACAACAACTGTCATCCAGTTTCACTTTAATTTCCCCAGTAAATGGTTTTCATTTGTGCTTAGAAGGGCATTCATTTCGTCTCCTCTCATGGCCAAAATTGTTGCTTCACTGTATGGCGCTTCCTCGTTAATCTCTGGGTGTCTTTGTTGCGGCTTTCAGCGATGTGTTCTTGTTTTAAGCCATTACCAAAATTGTCCGCTATTTTTCTTTCAGTCTGTTGTGATCCAGATTGCATCAGCATGCAGGTACACGCACATGCGCAGAGGTAATCGCAGATATTTTACCCTTTTTCCGGTCTTTTGAAACAATAAAGAGTCGTGGTAACAAAATTTCGGTTTACCCTAATTCTATAGAAGCAATCACTGAAGGCAGCATGCCTAAGGTATTTTTTGAAATAAAGCTTATAAGAGATGGGCAAATAAGGTATCCTCTGAATGTGGTCGTTGTCCTAGTAAGTATTAACTTAAAAACAAAGGATAATGATCATGAGTTGCTGACATGCAGAGAAGACGAACAGCTTTCTAGTGAGGACAGAAAGAGCTCTAATTCAATTAGAACTTATGTTATTATCTTCGTAAAAGCAGTTCTGTCTTGTCGACATCATAAGAAGATATGTTTTAGCGCGTTGTGAAAAGAAAAGCTTGAAGTCACAGGTACTGTTAATTATTCAGATCCATTGCACAGTGTTACCTATGTACAGCAAATCATGAGAAGAAGAAAAATATGTAGTCTTAGTTTTGGTGAAGTTCAGCCACAAACTTCAGTGACTGCCTAATTTGCTGATCCATTCCTGACACCTCCAATAGAGGAACCTGCTTTCACATTTGAGAAGAGCAGATAACTACAAAGATCATGTCACTTAACTTTAAAGATCCTGGAAACTTCCCATTTGTATATCACAAAAGATATATCTGGGTTCATTAAAAATACCATCAATATCAACCTTTT
This sequence comes from Macrobrachium rosenbergii, assembly GCF_040412425.1. Taxonomy (NCBI): domain Eukaryota; kingdom Metazoa; phylum Arthropoda; class Malacostraca; order Decapoda; family Palaemonidae; genus Macrobrachium; species Macrobrachium rosenbergii. The sequence goes on from NC_089751.1 coordinate 11,817,191, forward strand.
GACAGCAATTACTATTAACAGTAATTGAGATCAAGTAAGTAGCCTTCAACACCCAAGTCATGAAGTTTATGCAAAACAGAGCCCAAATTTTAGGTTCGCCGAGCAGAAGGAAATGATAAAATCCATTTTATCAAGTCTACTTACATCCCTGTCAAGACTGACTAGGTACAAATAGCTGAATATACGATGGCCATTTAAGAAAGCGATGAATGTTAGAAATTTGCCTGTAACTGTTGCAGTCATCTCATCCGTTTCTCAAACATTGTTTTGAGAAAGTATCATTTGCAAATACACCGAGCTTTGGAGGAAATGCCCAAGACATCTTACAAATTAAGGGAATCATTTGAAACCCAAGCAACTCTTGGATCTCACCTATTCTGATTACCTAATTTTTTTACGTCCCCTGAGGGGATATCTGATTCGATAGAAAGTGGCTCAGGATGACTTACCAGGAAGACGAAGGTTACATGAAAAATGTCTGCTTTAAATACCTAATGAAATAGGTCTGCTTTTTTCTTCAAGTTTAGTTATGAGATTCCCATCACCAGCTAAGAAATAAGAAATGGCAGCGGAGGAGGATTTTAACGGTCACGCAGACAAAAAAGTATGGTATTTTGATTTTCGACCTCAAGGATATCGGAAAATTTCAGGTAGTTCAACTAGAAGTGATTGCATCTCCATATATTGATTTGAGTCAAACCTACAATGATCATTAGTTTGAAATTGGATGGCGTTCTGTGTAATGAATTTAAAAATACAACAAAAAGTTTCATTCTGTTCGTTATAAAGAGACAAGTACTCATCGTTTTTATCATGGATAAGCTAATAACGAGTCAGTAAGGGAGCTGAAAAACTTTTGCGTTAGTTTCTGAATACATTTTCTTTCTTATTTTTTTTTAAAGCAAAATGATAATGATGTCGAGGATTTTATTTCTAAATATCTTCGTGGAAATAAAGAAGACCTCATTAAGGTAACCACCGTGTTATTTCAATTTTTCATTATGCTCTTCTTCATTATTACTCTAATAATTGGTGTTCCTTTCCATAAATATACCTACCGAAGTCTTCAAGGTAAAAAAGAAAACCTACTAAGCCTAACGGGGTTTCTCTCTTTTCCATGAAGTCTTTTCATTTCTAGGTTTCCCCTCTTCGTGTATCTTTAAGAAAGTTGGAAGACGTTTTTGTAACCTCATCATCTTTGCCGTTTAATAATACTCTTCAGAGCCTTTGTTTATACAATTTGAAAGAAGACAAACTCATTTCTAAAAGCTTCACGGAATCTCTTCTCCTTTGGCCTAATGTTATCGGGATTTAAATAAAATGCGCAATGGAAAAAGAGGATTTTACTCCTCGGTTTTACGGCGACTTTTTGTCTTCCGAAATGAAGCCGGGCCATTTTTATGGTGGGTGGGAATAGAGACAAAAAAAAAAGGGTGGGGGGAGATGCTGTGAATCTTCAACAGTTTTAAGGAAAAAATTCGCGGTTCTTGAGAATTATCTTATTACAGCTGCTTCCTTTGTAAGGGAAATTTAGCCAAAAATGTTAGTTTGTAAAAGGAAGGCTTTCTTAATATCTACCTGTCTATCTATATGTCTATATGTATGTATATATATATTGTGTGTGTATATATATATATATATATATATATATATATATATATATATATATATATATATATATATATATATATATATATATATATATATATATATATATATATATATATATATAGATAGATGAATTTTCAAAATTTTCAAAATGAAGATGATAATGATGTTGATGATCTTATTAATGAAGATCTTACTGTAATCACTCCCTATTGAATGCTAGTGCACATGTGGATCCACTACCTTAAGATAACAACTTCTAATTTTCTGCCTCTTTGCTTATCCTAAAGACTAAAACTGAACGAAAAACGCTGCTGTGTTGTTCCATTTTATTCTCATCTGCCGACAGCTGTTTCAGCCGTTAAGTCGCGTGTTCTTCCGCACACTTTGGGCTTACAAAATGTGGCGTTTTTTGCTCTTGTCCAGATTTCTGAATATTCTGTTCTTCCTTTAATTGAAGCTTTCTTGGGACAAAATATATATTTGCATGTATGTATGAATGTATGTATGTAAGTAAAACTTGACTTACGTGTAACTCTCCATGAATATATACTTCTGAATAAAAATGAGACACTTTGACCTTAAGATCTGACACATTTGCTGAGACACGGCCATGGCAACATAGTGTGTTTCCTTTCACCACGTTACGAATATTCCCTCTCTCTCCCCTTCTGTCTGTCTGTCTGTCCGTTTTTTATTTCTTTCTCTCTCTCTCTCTCTCTCTCTCTCTGTTCCTGTTACTTATCTCCGTTCCGTAAATGTGCACTGTAATGGCAACTATATTAGACTCCACCTCAACAAAATATGCTCTCACGAAGCAGTCCTTCGGAGACGGTTTCTAATCAGACCTTTTTCTCTGAGTGTCAGTTACATCGAAATCCTTCAGTTTGTAGATATTAGCTCCTTGAATAAATTGCGACCTTCAGTAGAAAAGTGTGCAGAATAACCTACCGTTGATGAAATGCAACGTGAATTTCCCGCTTGAGAATTGCAAGGGAGACAATAATGAAGCAGCGTTAATTTGGCAAGGCTACCGTGGGTCTAGTTGAATTAACCCCCCTTAGCTCATTATCGATTCCTCCCTCCATCCCTCTCTCTCTCTCTGTCAGTCTGTTTCTCTCTCTCTCTCTCTCTCCCCTTCGTTCTGTCTCTTCTCTGTCTCTGCGTAACCTCTCCGTTCCTGTCGCTTATCCCCGTTCTGTAAATGTGCACTGCAACGGCAACTATATTAGAAGCCACCTCAACACAATATGGTCACGAGGCAGTCCTTTGGAGACCGGTTCTAATTAGACCTTCTTCTCCGAGTGTCAGTTATTTTTGCCCCCTTTCCGAAAAGTATCAGGAAATAGTGGCAGTTTTCCGCCATCCTTGCGCCTATTAGCGCTCAACTCCTAAATGAACTGACTTCATTTCGAGAGGCTTAAGCGGAATGACACAAAAACCATTAGGGATTTTCGCTGTTTTGATTCCCTAATCTTTAATGATAATGGAATCTGTTTCAGAAGAAGAAAAATCTCGGGGTATGAGCATTAAGAGATTGTGGTGTTCATCTTTATTTCTGTAAGGAGGAGATTTCAAAGGAAATTTGCGCGTGGAGGACATGAGAGACAGTCAACTGCCTTTTTTTCTCGAACTGAAATAAAAAGAGGAAAGGCCCGAGGGAGAATAAGATGGCGTGGGTGAATGTCAAGGTTATGTGAAAGGAGGAGAAACCCATGGCTCAAATCACCCGTCAATTTGTATATTTGTCTGTACTGGAAGTTTTGTCGCTAAAATTCTGTCCGAAAATTGAAGTGTTCTTTGGGCACATAAAGTGAATAAAAATAATGATTCTGCCTTGATTTCTAAAAAACTTGGTAGACTACCATACCAGAAAATGTTATGAATTTCTCATTTGTAATTCCGGATTTACAGTATTTTTTTCGTTCAAATTTAGCAAAATAAGGGCTGTTTCGAAAAATGATAAAAAATGCTAAACATAAAAGAAACTGACCCGATAACTGTGTCAAGGTTTTCCCAACATAACAGCAACGTGAGAAAACTGTCGTTTTAATGACGGTGGCATAAATTGCCTACATTATGCACAACTGGTGACTAACATTTTGCTTTGGAATTTCATCAGCACAAAATAAACAAATGTCTGAAAAGTTTTCGAAATGTATTGTGCATACGTGTGAAATCCACCAAAAACTATAAATGCTTTATTTCTTTGCCCAGGGGTTTTGTACACTCATATCCCTTGCCATTTTGAAACACTTCTCTTAGACTGGAAATTATGTCAAGTATTAGGTTTTTTAGCTTTATGCAAATGAAAACTATTGAAATGGCTATTTGTCTGTCCGTCCGCACTTTTTCTACCCGCCCTCAGGTCTTAAAAACTGAGGTTAGAGGGCTGCAAATTGGTATGTTGATCATCTACCCCACAATCATCAAACATATCAAGTTGCAGCCCTCTAGGCTCGGTAGTTTTTATTTTATTTAAGGTTAAAGTTAGTCACCATCGTGAGTCTGGCACCGCTATAGGAGCCAACGACACATGCCACCACCGGGTCGTGGCTGAAAGTTTCACAGGCTGTGACTGAGTTTCATGGGCCGTGACTGAAAGTTTCATACAGCATTATACGCTGTATAGAAAACTTGATTGCGCCGGGTAAACTCTGGCGCATTTTTTACTTGTTTTCATTGAGATAACTCGCGGCGTAGTTACACACGTTTACTTGAAGCGTAGTAAATTAGTGAGGATTTTCTTGTATAGGTCTAGCCACACTCGTTTATAGCTTTTTGGCGTTGAAGCACCAGCTGACGCTTGAAGATGAAGCCGTATAAGCTGAAAAGAATTCTATTTCTTTTATACGAGGTCTTCATAAACATAAGTAATGAAACAATATATAGATAATTTATCTAAATACTCTCAGGAAATCATATTTGAACAACTGGCTTCGTGAACATAAGTGACACTCAGTGCACCGATATCAGAGCATTTGTTCTTCCTGACAATAGAACACAAGGAACTTATTTATTTTCTTGTGTGTAAAACAAAGAAAAAGATAAAATTTTCAGAACTGATAGAATTCCTATGAAAGGACATCATATGTTAGATATGATAAATTAATTATGCCAGTAGGCTTCTAATTGTATACATTGAAAAAAAGAATTTTAAAGGTAAAAAATCTTGCAAAATGAATAGTTCTGGAGCTGAAAAAACTCTTTGCAACATTCAGAAATGCATCGTACGAGAAATCTGAATATATAACAATAGACAGTTTTTTCTCAGTTTTGATATAAATTATACATACGACAATAATGATTTATATACTGACGCTTTTTGGCTGAATAGATCGCAATCCGGTTATTAAAACTATCAAAATAAAGAGAGTGCTTCACTTGTCAGTTAATGCGTCTTGACGATGTTTTACGGTTTTGTGACTCATCTTGCATTACTGAACAAAAAGATAACATACGGAATATGAACAACTCTGCTAACAACTGTAAAGCAAAAGTAAGAATTCTTTAAGTGTTTTCTGTAATTAGAATCACTTATTTATTATAGTTCGTTAGGCAGGCTGCATAGTCCTTCACTATTCGTCAGTCCAGTCATGAAGCTACATTAATCCTCTTGTTTACAGGGGATCCAATAACGTGGTGTAAACAAACTGGATCGTGTTTGACCATCGCGTCAGCATTGCATGATAGACAAACCTAGATTGGGTACTGGCCAGTGTGGCAAAAACAGCCTCTGTCACCACACGGTTTGTTATTATTATGAATTAGGAGGTATGCGCAATTTCAGATAATTCATTGTCTGTCATGTGGTGATGAAATTTTCTAGAAAAGAATGTGTGCGCCCGATTCCACGTGTTTGTATGATTTAAAAAAAGAAACTAAACTATTTTTTTCGGTGTTGACTCAGTTTTTTGATACAACGCCTCTGTATCGGTTGAATTACCAAATATTATTATGTGTCATCTAATAGCCTTTAGTGAAGAGATTATTTATGCTGAAATGAATTTTGTTAATTTTTTATTCAAGAGAGCCAGAACTTTGAATGTCGAATGTATACAAATGGACAATATAAATACTTTTAGTAAAATATACCATACAGAGACATACATACACACACATATATATATATATATAAATATATATATATATATATATATATAATATAAATATATATATATATATATATATATATATATATATATATATATATATATATATATATATATATATATATATATAATATTATATCTGTATCTGTATGAGACATTCAACTTTGTCTATAATGAAAAATTCTGAATTTTGATCTTTTTTGCTTTGTAACCTTTTCATCACTTAACTGTATTAAAATCACTGTCGTATGCATACCGAAATATATATCGTACTTTAATGTATAAATACGGCATAATTAGTACAAAAAATTTAGTATTTTCTGCCCATATAATGCAGCTTATTTCGAGTTGTTTAAGGCGATAATTTCAAATGTTTTGAACTCTAGTAAAACAAAAGATGAAAATCTTGAATCGTGAGCTCGGTGCCCGTTTTCTCTCCAAGGTAGAGTGGAATTGGAACAAGTAACCTTAATTAGCGAAACTACTCCACGTTGAAATCCCAGGAGATTGCAACTGCCAGCGATAAATTGCATTTGCATCGCGGTACTCGTTGGACCACTTTGTGAAACATGGCACAGTACTTGGTCTCACAGATATGCTTTCAAAAATGAAACTGAAATTTTCATCTACGGTCCCTAAAACTGTGCAATTTGCTGAACGTTATTCAAACATGCGACAGTTGGTACACATTTCTTTTTTCGCGAAATATCCGTCAAAAGCTATGTTGTAAAGTGCATCGAATATCTGGAACAATCTTAAGATATATATATATATATATATATATATATATATATATATATATATATATATATATATATACTGTATATCTAAGAACGTTCCAGATATCCGATACACTGTATAAAATAGGGTTTGATGGCATTTTGTGAAAAAAAAATGTATGTACAGTACCAACAGTCGCATATTTGAATAACATTCAGCAACTCTGTAAATGTTTCATGTATCGTATGTGAAAATTTCAATTCCTTCTGTGAAAGCACTATTGGCTGATATTCATAGCTTTATTTTGTTCAACAGCGTTCTGTATAAAATGCTCTGCTAGGTATAATAATATTTATTGGATTTATATCTTGTGTTTTACTCTTTGAAAATAGACACAGAAAGCGTTGAATACAATATGCATGAGCTTCATATTTTTTTAGAAACATATATCGCCCCCAAAGTGTTCCCTAAAATTCACGGTAGGAGAAATTTCAGTAATTCTAAACAATTTTTGTTGGCTTTATTCTGTATAACAAATGTGTCATTTTAATTTGATAATCATTCTCATTTATATACGCAGAGAATTTCGCAATTTTTGCGGAATCGAGAAAAAGTGAGCCACATTGTTTATCAGTTTTTAAATTCATCTAAAAGATGCATTTTAAATTATTTGACGATAATTGCATGTTTTTCGGCCGAATATTAATTTCCAGTCAAAAACGGAGGAGCAACTTCCAGGTCAGGCCAAACGTCTTTTATGTTAGAGCAGGCGTGAGAAATGGAGCATTATAATTTAGTGAGACCATTCCACCTAGAAACCCTGAGGCTGTCAGAGGTAATTATATATATCTCCGTCCATTTTGTAGAGAAAAACACCCTTTACTTAGTTGTTTTCTCATAACAAGGACTTTTTTGTTTATTTCAAAGTTATTCAAACTGGAACTGAAGTTTCCGTGGTGTGCTAAACTCGCTTTCAGTGTTCTATTAAATTGACCCAAATCTCATCTCCCACACCTACAGCTTTTTAACTATTCCATTAAGTGGCAGGTCGAGGCGGAACACATGTGGCAGACTGCAACAACTAAGACCACTCAAGGAGGTAAAGATCAAGATCACAGGCTCAAACTTGCATGAACCGAAAGTGAAATGGTTACCAAAGAAGGTTTGCGTTCGGTTGAACTGACAACGCCCCGATGGCAGATATCAGCCAGCTTGTCACACTAGGGAGGGAAATCCTTTTCTTTTGGAAGCCAAGCCTCTTGACCTTATGGCAGTGCAAGGCCAATGACAAACAACATATTTCTATGGACGTCTTGGCAAGCAGCGCCTGAAAGCAGTGAATTGGTGCCTTGTCATGTACCTTCGAATGTCTCACCTTATCGATAGCGACCATCTTTTGTCATTGCTAGAATCCGCTTAACAATTACTGTGCCCCACATCGTTGAATGTTTACTAAGTACGAATTGGATTCTGCCACGCACCCTCACCCCTCGACGCTGACGCTGATATTAGATTCCACAATAAGCTGTTGGTCCCGTTGCTAGGTAACCAATTGGTTCTTAGCCACGTAAAATAAATCTAACCCTTCGGGCCAGCCCTAGGAGAGCTGTTAATCAGCTCAGTGGTCTAGTTAAACTAAGATATACTTAAGAGAATGAAATTAACAAAACTCAAACCATACAGGCCTTTTTTTTCACGAATGAGTGAATGCCACTTGCAAGACCATATAATGAAGGCATTCTCGGTTAAGTACATATGCACTGAAACAGTTACTTGGGTAAAGGGACATGTAATGCGAGTTTTAAATTCATCTACATTTCAGTTCATAGTTTCAGTATGTCATTCAAGCGGATGTTTCCTGGGTAACTTTTAGCTTGGGGTTTGTTAAATCTTGATGCTAACATTTTCAATGCATTTTCTGAACATGTTATCCATAGCTCTGATTGTACTTCAAAATGAATCTGTATCTCCATAGCTGTTTGTTCATTTACTGGAGTTTTTGTGTGAGTGAATGATTAAATAACATTGTGAGTCATGCCATGTACATGTTAGACATTTATTATTTATCATGGATAGGACAGTGTCCAATATGATCCCTTGTGCTTTTATTTCATTTTCCTTTTTCTTTCTATCATTGTCCACCGCATGGTGAAGGCAAATTTTTCTCCACTATTGTATCCATATATTTTACCATGTATTTTGATTTTTTATATGCGCCATGTTAATACGATTAAGTACGGAAGACAGAAAAATGAAGAACTGACTTCCAAACTCAATGTATGAAGAAATGAAAGTTTTTATTTGACTCTCATATTGTACCCTGAAGTTATCTCTTTTTGAAAAATCTCCTAGGTTTTAAAACCAAAGAAAGAAAGAGATGCACAGGTCAGAATGCTGTATTCAAATTAAACAATACCACGCCTGAAAAATGTAAGAGCTGAACTGAACTTAAATTGGGTCATTTTTCGCATTGACAGTAAACACCCTGATGTCAACATAAAGTTTTACAGGCTAATGAAACTGACCTCCTACCAAGTGCTTGTGCATCAAGCATGAGTGGCGAAATTTCAGATCGTAACTTCACTTCCCTAACTTTCCGGGCATTAAGATATCTAGCCTCGGATCAGTCTTGTAAATGATCGAATATTTTTCGAGAAATTCTTGCGTGTGCTCAATTTCAGGTAAGAAAAATTTCTCATATACAACTATTCTGTGAATAATTCAAGATGTAGATTAATCAGAAGTGCAAAAAATTTAAGTATACCTTAGTTTTACCAGACCACTGAGCTGATTAACAGCTCTCCTAGGGCTGGCCCCAAGGATTAGACTTGTTTTACGTGAATAAGAACCAATTGGTTACTTAGCAACGGGACCTACAGCTTATTGTGGAATCCGAACCACATTATAGCGAGAAATAAATTCCTCTAACTCTTCATCAGCCGGCCGGGAATTGAACTCTGGCCCATCGAGTGACAGTCCGCAGCTCTATCGACTCACCCAACGAAGAGCTGATCAGAAGTGCAAAGTGTAATAGTGTATTTTGTCGAGAGAGCTCATATACTCTAGAAATGCTAACATAAAACTGGGAAGTCTTCAAATAATTTATGTTCACGCTCTACATCTCCGCAACAGTTTTCTTCACGGTGCAAAGTTTCGTGAAATGTCACCAACAGTAAATAGGCGAAATCTTTTCGTTTCACGGAGACAATTCATGATCGAAGAATTGGAATAACTTGTACCGCGAATGCTGTTTCCATGCGCGCCTTTCCCAAAAAGTTACCGTTAGTTATGGAAGCAATCTGAAGAGAGGAAAGTAATTTTCATGTGTCTTAAAGGAATCGCCTCATGAATCCTCTACATAGATTATGCGTTGATGCGTGTGTATACACAGAATACAATTGCACAAGTAATAGTTATAGTAAGTTACTACTGAAATTATTTTGATTATTTTGATTCATGAACTAACCTACTTTTACGGAGCTAGAAATATGATTTTAAGCCACAAGGTTAGTAGAAGGTCCTTACAACTATTCTATCAATAATTTTTTTAATAATTCAAAAATACTTTATGCTTAACATGCCAATTGGAATATACATATTTTTCAAATAGTGAGACGCTCAACTAGCAAGCGAATGCTTATTTTGTATGAACAAATTTTCATTATGTTTGAATGAATTGGTTGTTAAACAACGAAAATGCAATGTGTAAGTTACTCCCTAGATAAAGTGAACTGGATATTAAACGAAATTTGTAGCTTAATTATTATACGTACGTCAAATATATAATCATATACATAGACACACACACAAACACACACACACATACATACATACACACACACACACACACATATATATATACTATGCATTTCACTTTTATATCTGGAAATATTAGCCTAATCCCCTTCCAAGTTCAGTGGTCATTAAGAATCGGTATCTATATACGAGTACATCGCTGGGAGAAGAATGGATTCACCACCGATGTAAATTTTGGTTTTCTCTAGATGTGATCATTATAACTTGTTTTCCATGGATTTACTGCGGCAGAGCCAAATATGGGGTAAGCAGAGGCTGCCATATCATAATAGTTATTGACATGTCTGTATTTCAGTAAATTTTTCGAGGAAATGAGTGAACAGGAGTGGCTTGCAACTGTCAACAATTTAAATCATATGCTTCAAAACAGAATGAAGTCAAATAAAGAAATGCCTTCAGAACAGCTTATTTACGTAAAACTGAATTTAAAAGTCTAACAGAAAATGAAACGGTAAAGGACAGCTGAATGTAACCCCCAAAACTAACACACTTTCTAATTAGGCTTTCAATGAAGCTCGGGGTCAGAAAGGGCTATTTTACTGTATAATTCTGTTTAGAGCAAACCCTGTCTTTCAAATTTCATAAAAGTCACCAGTTACAGCTGTAATTTGTCCTTTCGGGCTCCCGATCCTTCTAGAAATTTGCGTGTCAAAAGTTTTCAACTAATTTCACTGGTCTTTGGAGTTAACATACTTTCATTCTACTTGCTTTCTGCATCATGACTGGGTAGGTTATCGAAGTCCCTTTTGGAAATGAATGAGCAACTGATGTAAGAACACAGAGCAACATTACCTCCACTTATTTCATAAAAGCTTCAACTTCCATATCAAATTATTTTATGGACTTCATATTAGAAAAAAAGAACAAATTCTTTTTTTCCTTGATCCTAATACGCTGCAATTCTAGTACCGTAATGATTTACGTTATAAATTAATCATATTACCTAGGAACGAGAGTCAGTTAATACAGAAAAATAAAATAGCCGATAGAACAAAAAACTAATATTTCTTTAAAGGATTTTCTTCATCACATAAAGTACCATTCTTCCATCTTCAAGATGTTAATTCCCTTCAACATTTCAGATGTAATAATTTTCTTTCCTAAGATATTAATTTAGGAGAGAGCTGTAAAGGCCATTTCTGAGCCTATACTTGATTTAAGTCTCTGTTTTATGAACAGAGGTTTGATCTCGCTTATTCCGAGACATTATGTGTAACGTGAGCCGATATCATAAGTTATATCTTTCCCTAACTAAAGTCTAAGGACTACTGGAATGAGGTACTAAGTACAAAACTAAAACCCTTTATTGACAAAAATCAACGAAAAATAACTTCTTTAAAATTACGAAGAATGAAATCCAATGTTTCAACACTACCAGAAAATCTTCTAAGGAAATAATGCTCCAAAATCATAAACGCTCAAATACCTAAGGGAATACAGAAAATAACTCATCTGTCAAATCATGAACAGGTCAATCAGTAAAAACAGGTCATCTCAAATGTCATACCACTCTCATCCTTGTAGGAGGGAGAGAGGAAAAAGGAATAGGAATGGAGTGGAACAGAAATACTCCACAAGTCCTCTGGGACAGTCTCCATGTGAAAAATCACCCACATCTTCAGACACACATGAATCGGATCTCAAAAGTCTCCTGATAAAAAAAACTCCTTACAATTATCTGTAGTAATTATAAATAACTGAATTCCAAGTACGGGGAATCCGCTGATAAAAAAAACCGCTCACAGTTATTCATAGTCATTATAACTCACTGAACTCATATTACAAGGTAGTTTTGAATCAGTTAAAAAATATTCTTCATCATAAATATATGAAGCTGGGTCGATAAAAAGAAAGAAACGACAAATTCATAAGAGTAACTAGATACTAGCTAAAGCCTCGGCCTAATCAAGAATTCTAATTAAGGCAGACGTATGTGGAAATTAATCTTTTGGTTATTGGATACTCTAGACTTTTTAGTAGATTATGAATTACACACACACACACACACACACACACACACATATATATATATATATATATATATATATATATATTATATAATATTTACATATATGAACATATATGAACACAAAACACACAATTATATATATATATATATATATATATATATATATATATATATATATATATATATATGTATGTATATATATTTACATATGTAGACGTACATATATATGTATGTGTATATCTACTATATATATATATATATATATATATATATATATATATATATATATATATATATATATATGTATATATGTATATAAATAGACATGCGTTCTATAAACAATTTCCACGAGCTACAACAATCAATAAATACAACAATCAATACGAAATACATCCATTAAGCTGGGAAGGTACAATAGACAACAAGATGTCGCACAGTCAAGGTAGTCGAGAAATCTTTGTAAAATGATTGTGGCTTTCCACAGAGAGAGAGAGAGAGAGAGAGAGAGAGAGAGAGAGAGAGAGAGAGAGAGAGAGAGAGAGAAGAGATGAAAAGCAGGTGATGAAATCCGTATAAGGATGAAAGTTGAGAGGCAATCACTGATAAAATAAGTTTTTTTTTTTTTGTTCTTTAAGGATATTGTTTTTACTCCTCTTGGGAGTGGTATGTCATATCTGAATCCTTTTCAAGTTAAAGTACAATGAATACTTGTTATTTGAAGACAGGGCATTACTTATACGTGATTACAAAACAAACTGTCTGAGTTTTTTGAGCGTATTATTCAAGACATCAACCTTTAAAAGAAAAAAATGCCGTTTTCAATATCCATAACACTAATGAATAAAAACCAAGAAAAAAAAAAAGGTAGCCTACTTAACAACTGTCTTGTTCATAGTCAAGTTGCGCTTGTTAATAAGTGAAATATCAGCTTTTGCAAGAATATTAAAACAATTTCTTTGTCATTCATTCAAATTACAAATGTGCATCCAATAAATTCTGCTTTCCTTTCGTAAAGTTGAAAATTCACATAAAACAAAAAAGAAAACAGGAATTTTCTGCTTTTTATTTTCAATATTTTCATAGATCTCTCCGAGACCAGTTCCTCCTCAAAGGGAAAAAATGATTATCGCAGAAGTGTGTATGCACTGCAGACACATTAATTAACTCTGCCGGGAGGCAAATCTACCACCAGTAGAGATTGTGAAGGGAAAAATTGATAGTATATCACTAAAGAACGATAAGAGACCAATTGTTTCCAAGAAATTCCTTCTCTTTCAATGAATTGATTAAAGGTTCTTGGAAAATTAAACTTGCGTTTTTTACTTAGCTGTCTTTTCTATAAAACGCTAATGACAAGATTAATGAAAAATAAAAATCTATAGCCATCGATAATATCGGCAGAGAGATGGAAAAGTAGGACACTGACACGAGAAAAATTAATATACTGTACACATAAAACAGTACTATGAAACTGAGACATAGGAGACTCCTCCAGTGATAACACTGAAGCGTTATTCTTCCATTGTTGACGAAAGTCATTGTCGATCGTTTCCGTTCTCCCGTCTGTTGACTAAGTTACATCATGATGATTATCTACTCCAGCCATCAGCTCAAAAATGAAGTGTCAAAATTTCCAAAACAATCATTCCTTCTTTAATTTCCTATCTGAAGTCTTCCATCATTTGCGCGACAAGAGGAAGGCGCATGCTCTTGTGCGTTATCAGAAAATGTTTGTATTCTCTCTCTCTCTCTCTCTCTCTCTCTCTCTCTCTCTCTCTCTCTGTCCATGCCATTACCGAAAGAATCTTTGTGGAAGCCGAGACACGAGGGGTGGCGAAGAATGACTGCCAGAAGTTTGTGTATATTGCTAATATCCGGAAGGGATGGCCGTGTCTGTACGCGACAGGACTGGACGGAAAATAAATTGTGGGGAAGGAAGTTGGGAGATAAGGGGTTTCTTCTGATGTCCCTCTGAAATGTGATGGAAATTCCCGCGGTGAGTTGTCTGTGAAAAGTCTCTATCTGTATTTGCCAACTGAAAGGGAGATTCTTCTGATAACGAAAATAATAGGCCTTTGTTTCAGGGTTCTGTCTGTCGGTACGACTGCGTCCTTCCTCTCATTCTGATTCTCCTGTTTACCTGCCTGTCTGTTTCTCTTACTCTATCTGCCTCTCAGTTCTAATCTTTGTGACCGTCTGTTTACTCTTCTTGGGCTTTCTGTCACTAACCCCCTGTCAGTCAGTCAGTAATTTTTCCTCTCTATATTTTTAGGAAAAATATGATAAAATGAAAGCCAAAAACAGAATAGAAAGACTGACGAAATCCAAGCTTAGTTTAAATTGAGGAGATGATATTGCGGCACAGGCTCTTTCCTTTCAAACCCATTGTTCTCCTTCCTACCTGAGCACTGAATTAGGCACCTGCTAGTTGGCTGATTCTAATTTTAATTGGTTGCAGTGCAGGTAGTGATGTGCATGGGTATATATATATATATATATATATATATATATATATATATATATATATATATATATATATATATATATATATATATATATATATATATATATATATATATATATATATATATATATATATATATATATATATATATATATATATATATACACACACACACACACACAAACCAATCACAAAAACACACACATATGTATGTATATATATATATATATATATATATATATATATATATATATATATATATATATATATATATATATATATATATATATATATATATATATATATAATTATACCAAAACAAACACACACATATGTATATATGTTTGTAGATATACGAGTATATACATCGTTATTGTTCCTTCCACACAATCTCACCTTATCACTATCCTTCCTTCTGGATCTTACAGACCTACACTATTCTCCCAGGACATGTCCAAGCCATCTCACTCTCCTTTTTATAATTTTCTCATCTACTTGTGGAACTTCCATAATTTTCCTTGTGGTATTATCTCTATCTCTATCCTACCATCTGTTCCCTACTGATCCATTAAAGCTTTATCCTTAAATCGACTGACAGTTAACATATAATTTTATTATTATACAATGATGGCATTGTATATGTATATTTATATATATATATATATATATATATATATATATATATATATATATATATATATGTATATATAGATATATATATATATATATATATATATATATATATATATATATATATATATAAAAAAGTGCCAGGCCGTTACCAATTCAGTCACATAAGTGGTAAAATAAGTTGGCCCCTATTTGAAAGACTGGGGTCGGGTCCTGATGTTAGTCAAAAGTGTGATACAAACATATATATATATATATATATATATATATATATATATATATATATATATATATATATATATATATATATATATAAGGACTTTAAGGAAAGAATTAACATTATAAAGACATTAACGCATTTTTTTGCAAGTGATACAGCTTTTTGGACATATGACCAAGAGAAATTAGATGGAGCAGTGGTATGCTTAAATAATTGTTTAACAGAAGCGGGACTAAGAATGAATATAGGAAAAACAGAAATATTAACAGTCAGCAAACAACCTCAAGCACCAACAAACATCACGATAAGAACACAATGATAAAGGACACCGCCCCATTCAAATATCTAGCTTGTGTGTTTACAGATAAGGGCGATAAAAACAGAAAGGAAATCACCGACAGAATAAAAAAATACAACAGATGCTCTGGAGCCGAGAGAAGTAAAGAAAGCGATATTCAAGGGATTTTAACACCAATAATGAAATACGGATCGGAGAGCTGGACAATGACATGTAAAGACAGAAGTAGGGTCCGAGCCTCAGAGATGAAAAGCCTGAGAACAATAATAAACAAAACAAGGAGAGATAGAATGAGAAATGAGAATTTAGGAGAACAGTAGGAGTGGCATCTGTGATGAACAAGACTGAGAAGGGACAGCTGAGATGGCTGGGTCTTCTAATGAGAATGGATGAAAATAGAATTGCAAAGAAATGATGGAACTGGATACCTGAAGGGAGGAGACCGAGAGGTAGACCTCGTAAGCGCCGGAAGGATGGAGTGGAGGAGATCCTGACGAAGCACAGCATGCCAACAATCGAAGAGCTTCGAAGAGATGGAATACTTGAAGACAGAAGAAGAGATTGGAGAAGACGACTGACCCACTGACAGCATGAAAGCCTACCTGGGAGTGGAAGTATATACGCTTTTAACTAACATCGGGACCAAACCCTAGTCTTTCAAATAAGAGGCCAAGTTATTTTACGACTTATGTGTGTGAACTGGTAACGATCTGGCAACTTATTTGAAAGCCTGGGGTTCGGGCCGGATGTGAGTTTGACAGTTATTTCCATACACACACATTTCCATACACACACACTTTTATTTTATATATATATATATATATATATATATATATATATATATATATATATATATATATATATATATATATATATATATATATATATACACACATATACGTATGTGTATATATATTTTTTAAGAAATTTAGTCCGTACCTTACCATTAGAGAAATGGTTTCTCGCATATTTTATGTAAATGACACATTTCCTCTGCGGATATAAGGCGATTACCTTATCTTTTTGTAAATTTATTCAATTTCCTTCCCTCATTTTACTGCACCCTCTCTCATTAGTGAGAGAGAGAGAGAGAGAGAGAGAGAGAGAGAGAGAGAGAGAGAGAGAGAGAGAGAGAGAGAGAAACAATTCGTGTCGAATAAAAATAAATTTTTATCCCCCTTCGATGAGATATCACAAAGACCTCTAACGTAGCTATGGACAAACGTATCCATCGTATTTTCAACGTTTTTAATGGAAATGTTCACAGGATTAATTAATAACGTCTTTATGTTTTATAATAGAGGAACCCAACGCAAAGCGGCGAAAACACAACACTTCTCAACCCACAGAACAGACCAGAAATCACAGACACAGAGGAAGGACAAGACATTTATGGTGCTGGACCGAGGCCAAACACAAAAGCAACAACACGTGAGTAACGACGAAGCGCACGAACAACATGGCCAGATGTTGTCTGTCCCTGCGGCATTTTCAGAGCGTAACTGCTGTTGAAGTTGCGGCAAGGCTTTTGATCTAAATCATCTGTTTTCCGTAATTTATTTTCCTTCTTTCGGCCGATGTAAGTTTCCCAGAACGGTATGTTTTTATTTTTCATTTTAGGAGAGCGATGAAGAATACTTTTAATACGTTTTGTATCACTTTATGAATTTTTAAATGAGATATGAACACAAAGAGCATTAGCTTAATCCTCTTTGTTTCTTAATGACTTCAAGACAAAATTCCCTTAAGAGCTTTTAACAACTTTATAAAGTATTTATTTACCTCGACCAATTTGTATGTCAAATATTCTGTGTATATAAAATCTTACTTCATTAATAATTTTGGAGGCGACTGGTACCAGTAACTATGGAAATTTATATATACATATAATACACACACACTCATACACCTATTATACGTATATATATATATATATATATATATATATATATATATATATATACATAATATATATTTATAAATTTATATTATATACATGTCATATATGCAAACACACGCGTACACACACACATATATATACACGATATATATATATATATATATATATATATATATATATATATATATATATATATATATATATATATATATATATATATATATATATATCCATCCATTGCAGGAGCGGTGCCTTCTAGTTCTTAGCGAGTTTGCTGGGATGAAGTTGTGAAAAGTCATAAATAACTCCGACACTTGGTTTGTTACGTTGTCAATCTTGTTTAGTTAAACGACCGTTCACCCATGAAGTATACACCTCAAGCATTTCCCCCGTCCCCGCCTCCCCCCCTCGCATTATTGGTACCTTTCAGCTACTTCTTTCATCCCGCCACCAAACGCTATAAACAACATGGGCTTACCAACCTTTGTCACTTGCGCAGTGAGCGAGGCGGATGTCTGTGTCAGGGAAGAGAGTACTCCCAAGATGAGGGAACGCGGTTCTAAACTGGACTCGGCAGGAACTCGGGGCTGATCTCTTCTTGGTGGACTCGGCAGGAACTCGGGGCTGATCTCTTCTTGGTGGACTCGGCAGGAACTCGGGGCTGATCTCTTCTTGGTGGACTCGGCAGGAACTCGGGGCTGCTCTCTTCTTGGTTTTTCCTCAGCTCATCCACCCCTCGCATTTCATTCTTCACCTGGCTTCATAGTTCTCACATCCTTCATCACGCTGCACCCGCTTATGCATACACAATTGACCTGCTGTGCTGTCAGTCTGCAAGAGTGATGAATAAGATCAAAAGGTTGGAGTTGACTGACAAATTTACTTAGATGTATCAAAAAAATAAGAATAGAAGCCAAAGCACACATGTGGGAAATACATTTCCAGTTCGGAAGGAACAAACTATGCATACTAATTAAAACTAAAATCAAACTGACCGGCATTGCAAATGTTACTGAACAAAACAAAAACCTGAAATTAGTGATTTCAGAAATTCCAACAGAATGTTTGTTTTACTACGGTCACCCACCCAGCAAGACACAGATGCGAAAATCACAAAGACGCATGAATATAACATGCAACCTGATCATGGGAAAAAATGATCAAATGAAGTACTGTCATCATCAGTGAGTCACAAAACTATTGAGATACGTGAGCGTGTGACTAAAAATCTCAACAATATACAATATATATATATATATATATATATATATATATATATATATATATATATATATATATATATATATATATATATATATATATAGATAGAGAGAGAGAGAGAGAGAGAGAGAGAGAGAGAGAGAGAGAGAGAGAGAGAGAGAGAAATGGATAATGGAGCCAAGATGGAAAAGTTACATTAAAAATCAGCTTAATAATATACAACGCCCATATTAATCAATAGGAAATCCCATGTAATAAAAAGAAAATGAGACAGCTTGAGAACAGTTAAGAAAAACATCTAGGTTTTTATTCAGACATCCATGAGAGAGAGAGAGAGAGAGAGAGAGAGAGAGAGAGAGAGAGAGAGAGAGAGAGAATATATCGTTCAAGAAAACTGTAAACTGAAACGGACAAATAAATGGAGCTCAGCAAATGGTCCATTGGAGGCCTGATGGGATGAACAATAAACGTAGATGACGATGAAGATGAGCTCTCATCAAAGCATACTGGGTAACGTAGATTTATTCGACTCGAATCCCAACGGGTGCAAAATTACTGAATTGCTTTTTTGTTATGTGAAACTACGAAATTCTGTAGGGTATGCAAGCTTAGTGACGTAAGCAGTCTTCTTGCCAACGGATCTTTGATTATCCCTTCTTAGGTTAGGCCTTGAAATTTGATCTATTTCTCCCCTAGATTAAGTTTGAGTATTAATTTCAAATTTCATTTTTCCAAACTTTGGGCTAAGAGCCACCTTCGACTTTCTTTTCCTTGGTCTTGGTCTAGCAATGATCCTCAGGTTTTCCTCCCACTTAGGTTGAAACTTAACGTTGGCGAAGAAATGTTCCCCCTATTGCAAGTGTTGAGCTGTATTTTCCTTTTTGTAGGAGGGTCTAATTTTTCACAATCTTGCTTCCAGATTTGGAATTTATATTCTGGTGTCCATCATCGTCCTGTATTTGTTTTGGCATCTGTTTTGAACTAGTTGGGACGTTTGTCTAAGATTTTGGTTATTAATCGTTGAGGAGCCCATAGTACTTGTTCATTAGTTGTGTTTTAACAGTAACACTTTTCGAGCACATGCATTCATATCTTTGAAAATAAGGAATCTTGGAGAAGTTTTGTATGTTGGTGAATTAAACTGATTTACGATTTTGGTACGCCAGTTCCTCAAAGTAATACTGTATTATTGCACTTGAGTTTTTCACCTGTGTATCCGTAATGTTAGGTTACCAAATAAATTGTCAGTTGCTGTTATGCTGATAATAATCTCGCCAATGGTAAATAGGAAGCACATGCTGGTTGGATTTTAGCTTAGGTTGCTTTGTCAACACTTGGAAATGCACAATTATCGTGATCAGAAGTTGATTACTTGGGAAATTCCACCCATCTCAGATGCAGGTTTGTTCTCATTGGCTGCAAGACAATTGGTAGCAATTAGTGAGTGGATATAGCTTAATTCATTTGCAATAGGCAGTTAAGTTTTGTAACGGATCACGAACAGAAAGTGCATTTGGGGAATTTATTTTCTCCACATTGTAAATTATTGCATGTGCTGATTCTTCCTTTTAACTGAGCCAGGTTTTTTTGCGCCCCGTTTTTAGAATTTTGCTGCAAAATCTCTCATTTTCAGATTTGGGCCCAATCCTGTATAGATGTGAATTTCTATGATATCTTCGTAAAGTTGCATTCTTTTTTTTTTGGCATTATAGGTTTCAGCTCTGTGTTAACATTCATAAACACTATATTTTCACTAGTTTCTATTAATTTTTTGTATGGTTGACCTGAAAACTCCCATTCCTTTATTTAATGATTTGAACTCACTGAACAGGATCTTTAGAAACACAGGATTCATATTTGTAGCATGTGACTGAAAACTGCCTACCGTCGTCGTTTCCATTTTATTTGTACTTGCTTTGCTTTTGGAACAGCCTTTTCAACAACCCTCTGCAAACTCCTTCTCACAATTTGTATGCAGAAAGGCTGCCACGCAGTTAAGTCCCAGCCAAATCTTGATTTCAAATGTGGTCGGTTCCAGGATGCATTCTTTTTCATCCAAGGTGACAGCTGCAAGACAGTTTCATTAGCTTTCCTTCGCTTTCAGCTTCATTCAAGCAGTGAAGAATTTTTCTCTCGCCTTCTTTTGATTTACAGACACTGAATTTGTCTACACACACACACACACACACACACACACATTGTCAAAGCCACACTATGCAAATTGCACATTTTCTATCCCTTTTTCTTTTCATTCTTCTCATTGTTCATTCTGTTCTTCATGGGAGCGAATGAGTTCTCCTTGTTGGTATTTATTAATACAATAAAAAAAAATCACATAAAAATATGATCATAAATTGATATCCAAACGTACTAAGAAAGAAACTTGCAAACTACTTATCAAAATGGTAACCATTTAGTTTGAGAAAATCTGATGCAGATTAGCCAAGCAAGAAATCAAACAACACATTTCCAAAGACAAAGTCGGGTTATGTTTGCCGAGTACAATGATCATTATGAACTTCCAGAGACCTTTGAAATAGAATATATATATATATATATATATATATATATATATATATATATATATATATATATATATATATATATATATATATATATATATATATATATATATATATATATATATATATATATATATATATATATATATACAATTTTTTCCTAGCTTATAGTAAAAGCCAACAGAAAGAAGTCTTATCAAGACCTTGCAAAACTGTCAGAAAGCAATACCTATGCAAACAAACATATAGGGACACAGAGCAACTACATATCTCAAATATATCAGTTACATACTTGTTGCTTTGTATTCCTGAAAAAACAACACCCATAAAGACCCTCTGACGCCCCCGTAAAAGGGGGCCCTTACCCCATCCTGGAACATACCAATAATATGTTCACAGTACAGCTACAGGGCACGAGTACTGGGTTACAACTGGCACGATAAAATTGGAATACCTCACAGATGAACACACCCCTTCCATCAGTCAAGTCCACCTGTCCACTCTGATCGCAAAGAGATTTGATCTGCGACAGAACCAAATGTATAAAAATAACTTAGTACCTTATCAGCAATCCAACAATGTCATCCACTGGGTAAGAAAGTGCAATGGTTGAGTATATCACATCACTATGTCCTGTCTGTACATATATGTTATATAATTACTTATATATATCTGTTGTATTTCTAACATGTAAGTAATCTTATTATTTTTTGTGACCCCGTACTTTACTGGGATCTTGAAAGTGTCCTCCCAGTAGGGATGTGGAACATTCATGTATCCCCTTGTAAAAAACAAAACACTGCTATAAAGATGTATATACCTCTTGTAAACAACTCCATGATGTATGAGCGCTTGTACATTTCTCTTGCTTTGTCTCCTCTAAGGGGAAGCCCTATAAGCGTCCAGTAAACTTCCAAGCTGAGCTGCCAACTCTAGGTTTAAACCACATTTGGCGGCCTCTTAAAACAAAGAGCTCTCACAGCCACGTGTCCAGCTGCCATTATCGTCATCAACCCCGAGGTCTCCACCGCATGGGCAGCCGATCGCCTGTAACTACAGTACTATGCTGCCAGCTAATAAAGTCATTTGTTAACAGAATCCTATGTATGGTTAGTAAGGAAATCATTCATAGGTTTCTATTTTCTTACAACGCCATTGTTAAAACTGATTGCATAAAATGTAAAAAGAAATTTTACCTTGCTTTTCTATACAGGGGAAAATTATACTTTCACACTTATACTGCCTTGAAAAAGAGAGTATGGAAGATTCACACTCATTCAAGAGCCAAAAACGAGAGTGAAGATCTGCTGAATAAACCAAGGCATCAATAAGTCAAATAAATCCAAACTAGAATAATCTGAACTTTCTTTTGATAGCATATTAGATACTTATACTATGCATCAGATAAAATATAAGGGAGCCCATAGAAACGCCAAAATGTAGAAAATAAAGGCTATATTTCAGAGACCGAACTGTCTCTCTCCTCAAGTAAATAGTGAATGAGAAGTTACTGAAAAGCGGTATTTTTACTAGAAGATCCATAGGTCTGCCGTTAGTCACTCCAGTTGACAATTTCTCTGTAATCTTCTTGACTGCTGGTTGGAGGAAGATTTATCTATAATATCTGAATCCCACGCACCTCTTGAAAGACTCGTAGCGTTTCTTTGTTTAATCAAAACTGATTCCACCATCTGATATACACATACGATATATCTGATTCATCAGAACATGCAGACTAGAAGAGCAAACATAAACTAAACTTTACTGGTATTAAGAGATAAACCATATTCCCAGAAGTGTTTTCTTCATTTCTTAATTGGAACTCGAACCCTAGGCAACCTGTCCTTGCAGAGTTCCGGGTACTAAGAGAAACCAAGAAGTGTGTAGCAGTTTCGCATTAATTGCCTGCGTTGCAAATCATAGGAGAGAGAGAGAGAGAGAGAGAGAGAGAGAGAGAGAGAGAGAGAGAGAGAGAGAGAGAGAGAGAGAGAGAGGAGGGGGACGGTTGCTGATGTGGCGAGAAAGGGGTTGCGAGAGGAAATAAAAGAACGCCATTTAAGCTGAAATAAAAAAAATATCATTTTAACTAGAGCAACCCAAGGAACAACACCCAAAGCCTAACTAGACTAGTTTTTTTTCTAGGCAGTGAATTTCATAAAAGAAAGGAGAAGAAAGGAAACAGGTCAAATATGAACATCAAGTATCAGGCTAGTAGTTTACCAGCCAGGGGGATGATTATTGATTTGTTTGATATCCAGAGAGGCGTGGAGCTCTCATCCTTAAGCTGCATACGTGTGGAAAATCCACTACGGTCGCTATTGTAATATCAGGATTTTACAGATCCATCGAGGTACACAGACAAATGGAATTTCTCACGTAATAAAAATCAATATCCTTACAAACGAAATGTATCGCTTTACGATGGAATCTGTGAGGCAGTTTACGAGTATTTAGGGCTATGAATATTTGTACGGTTGAAATGAAGAAACGAGTTGCGGTTGGAGGTTGTGATTAACTAAGCAATTCCAAATAAAAAAGAAACACGTGGCTGGGCAAATTCTCAGTCCACATGACTTAACTCAAAAATTTACCGAAAAACGTCTCGTGGAATACATCATGCACAAGAGAGGAAAACTGAAATCGATATACCACTTGATTAGGAGTAAGCTTAGCCTGTTTTGAAACAGGACTTTAAAACGCTATATAAAGGACACTCCCATACCATCATTTTAAACATTTCTGTTATCAAGAACTTACGAAACTCGCGGTGTTTGGAGCAACCCATACACAGTGAACACCCATTCATTCATAGTTTCGCAATTTAAAAAATGTGAGATGCAGAGCAACCCATACATAATAATAAAATAAAATAAAATAATTTGGTTAGCCTACCTATGCGACAAACAATACATTTGAGCAATACTGGATTCATTAAGCCACACTGTTAATACAGTTCTTAATGATTTGAAATCCAAATCTTATACTCTGATGGAAATTCCAAAAACGAAATAGCATTCACCAAAATCTTCAACTGCGGCTTCTTAAGGGTCTTTTAACGTAAATGTTCGCTGTTACTTACACTCTGGGGGCAGGTGGTGGTGTTAAAACGTTACAAAGCACCGCTGGACAAAAACTTACTTCGGCAATTGGATCGGCGCTGAGTTCCCCACGTGATGTGGGAAAACTCTTGTACTCTCCCCCAAGCGGGGAGAAAATCTCAGTCTTCAAAGGATTGGGAGGAAAATAATCTTACTCAAAAACAAGGATGAAATCAACAAAATCTCACCCTAGGATTGGTGACAAATCAATGAATGGGGAGAAAAACCACAAATTCTTACTTCGAGATGGGGAGAAAGTTAATTCTCTTTCCTTTGTGGTGGGATTATCTTGAATTTACATTTGTCCACAAATGGAAGAGAAACAAATGATGCTCAAATCTTTAGTTAAGGAAGTTTCCATGATGATCAATACGAGGCTCGTAGGCACATGCAACATTCACGACAGCTCCAAGATGCATAATCACTATTTCACTCGATGAATAATGCATAATCGATTGGACTGAAAGGTTTTATATTTAGGTTTAGGGAGGCTGACCAAGCGAAATGCGTGGTGCGTTTCCAACTTCCTTAGATTTACTTTTTTTTTTTTTTTTTAACCAAATTACCAATTTTTGTCAAAAGCAAATTTCTCTTATCTTCCGTCTTACGAGTTCTTAACAACTGGTTTTAGAACACTGACTTTAGTGCATAAACAGCTTTATTATTCTAATGGATAGGTTTAGTCACCTTCCGTTTAAGGATAGAACAAACCCAAGATGACGAATAAATTGACCATTTACAAGAATAACCGGGTTAGATCGAAGGCCTTAGAGGACAGCCTTTCACAGAAAAGGCATATTTCATGAAAGAGGCAGGTGGCGGTTTAGAAAATCTCACTACTACTTACTGAACTACAACAGCGTCCCTAAGATCTAGATATAAATCTAGGGAAAAAGCAATGTAAAAATGACTTGATGAAAATATTAAAGGAAAGATAAAAGGGAAATCTTGAATTTGCTGAACCATTTTCGGAAGTTTAATACAAAAAATCATGAAGAATGATTATAGAAATTTCTCATTTGATACTAAAAATCACGAAGAATAATTATAGACATTCTTAATTTGATATTAAAAATCATGAAGAATAATTATAGAAATTCTTCATTTGACATTAAAATTTATGAAGAATAATTATAGACATTCTTCATATGACTTATTCCTGCAAAGGGAGTGAGATTAGTAAAAGAAGTCGGCCATATGTGTGTCAAGGAGCCATTTCGTATTTGGAGGTGTCCGGTCGGGCGAAAAAGGGGGCGGGAGAAAATTGTAATGTCGAAGAACAGCTTTTCCAACATACAGTTACATCAACCTTATCAGATTCCAATGACGTCTGACGTCGTCAAGCAAATCTCATCCTTGAGATTTTATCTTAGATATTCGTATACAAAAATCAAAGAAATTTCTGTTCCTAACCTACATCAATACATCATTTGAAATATAAATATTTTTTGAAATATTTGATGTCAGTATGTTAAAAGATAAATGACAGATTTCATATGAGATCAAAATCAACATTTTTTCATGATCGAGTTTATGGTACGCGGCAATCTAGAATGTTGTTTGTTTTTACCCTAGACGAGTTTTTGACACCACCTAAAACTCAACTTAATTAATGTTGTTCTTCTGTACCTGTCTAATTCATCTCTATCGGCATTACCTTTATGCAATGGAACAATTATCCTTTTGGACCCTCTTCCGCATCCACACTCACTTTACAGTTCGTGGTCAGCCACTGAGGCACAGTATCGCCATCAGAATGTCGTAAGTTCAAGCGAAAATGCATTGCATTACTACCTTACCACTATTCTCCTGGCATTTTATTACATTCTTATCTAGTTATTAATTTATTTTTTTCTTTTTTCATAAGCGGGATCTCTTCTTTCTGTATTTCTCTTTACTTCCCCTTACTTCTCCCTAATGAACACCATTTTCTTTGGAAGCTTGAATTTCAAAGCAATGGCCATTGTGGGCTTGTTCCACAGGAATAGGTTTCATCTTCTGAATAATAATAAAGAATGATAATACAGCAGCATTTCAATGCCGTAAACTTCTGGGAGTGTTCCATTCTTTAATCACATAAATACCATCCTCCTTTGACCTCTTAAATACCGACCACTTTTTCAAATACTGTCAGAATTACACAAAATTTCTCCAGTCTTGTGATATTCATTTCTGCTTCTCTTCCATAGTCTGCATGCAACATGGTATCAAAATACTCACTCCATCAATGCAGGGACTGCCAAACTATCAACAGAATCTTATCCAGAGGTCCATTTGTATATTGATATTTATCTACTCAGTGACTTCCAACTATAAGAACGTTTTATTCTCTCTAAAACTCTTGCTTACCCCATTCCCCGTATTGTCATTACTCTCTTTTTCTCTCGTGATTTCTTCTCTATTATGCTATTCACCCGTCCTCATATCTGTACATTAACTTTTTTGTCAGGCAAATACACCTTACAAATATAATCTAGTTTTTTCCTATACTAAATCTTTTAGTTTTCATCCCTTTCTTTCATCTTGATCATTTTTTTTATTCACTTCTTACTGTTCTATACCAAGAAACTCCTCTTGATGTCCTCATGATACATCTTGGAATTTTGCTAATGCCTAAACCATTCCTTATACCTGTGTCTTTACCCCTGAGACAATATTTCTGCTCTTTTCTTCTTATTCGTACTTCTCTCTTACTTCTCAATGAAACTCGCATACTTAAATTACATTTATAAAGATATTTTTACCACGTCCTCTTTAACTGAAACATTTGTACATAACATTTGCCTCAACTAAATAATGACCAAATATACCTCCAGATTTTCATATCACGACTAGATCCAACATGCTCTTCCATTTGCTCTGTACTGACTCTGAATCTCAGAAACTGCTTTGGTCTCACACTGCATTTTGCCAGATACGTTAATGTATATACATCTTTGGAAACCTTGTCTTTCCAACAATGCATTCCACGATACATTTCCACATGGCTATCCAATACCATTTACTCCAAAAGTTGCATACCTGCTGGTAATGCTATTGCTACCCACTCTGTCAGCCATCACCATGCATGAAAATTCTTTCATGTTCCTCAGACAAAGCCAAGCACGGAGGCAGAATCTCATATCGACGTTCTCTTTCACTCTCCCTTTTGTTTGTGTGTCTGTGTTCTTACAAGCATCTGGAAGAGATATCATGTTCCCTTCACGAGTGCAATGGGAGGAAAAAAGACCATCACATCGCAGCACGCCTGAGTAAGCAATAATTATGTGCCTCGCTGAGTACGCCAAATGGAATAAACCTATTTAGGAGGATAAACAAAATCTTAAAAAGAAAAGAAGGCAGACCCAAATACGGTATTTTTGTAGCAACTATATGTTCCGTGGGTTGGATTTGATACATTCTCGATATTCATTTGTATTTCCCATTTGTTTACATATGTGATGTTTCGTTACCTTTTCGTTTTTTTCTGTCATGCCAATTATTTGAAATGATTATAAGTCAAACTAGTACGAATTTCATCAAAGAGATTTTGTAATATAAAAGTTAAATGAAGAGCTAAGGGAATAGTTCTTGACGAAAATGTACTTAAAGTCTCTTTCCAAAGTATGTATAATATAAACGATGCCTGAAAGCCGAAGGACCAGTGTAGAAACTACTCTCACATGTTGCAGAAATAATGCAAATTAGGAGCGCTTTTTATTGATGTATGATATGCTTTAAATAACGGCAGTTCCTGTTTGCATAATAAGAATGTTTATTTTTTTGTGTTCCGTGTTGTCTGCTACAATACGTAAACTGTTTTTATGTACTTGATAAAGTTTCATAAAAATTAAATATCTGAAATAACATCTAATCATGACAATTTAGGGCAGCATTTCGGTGCAAGATTGTTTTAAATTTGATAATGCGCTGGAGCATTTGGGGAATTAGAGGCAATATAAAGAGAAAATAATTACGCTGTTCTCTAATGGCCAGTTAGAGCGCTTTCTTAACCCAAAATATCACATTACCTTAAATTAAGGTACATTATTCAAGTCTGAAATTTTACTAGCCACTCCCTATGACTAGACTAGTTACTATTACAATTCATGTCTATATAGATTTGTTTTATAAACTATTTTTGGTTTGAAAATACAGTAATCATCTTTTAGTACGAGGCAACGTTTTATCACAGATTGTTTGATTATAGTTATTTTGAATGATCGTTTACCTCTTTGGAATGGACTTCCCTTTCATCATCAATTTAAATACCTTTCTTTAAATCTATACTCTTTTTTTATCTTTCCTATGAAAAGTGGGGGTAAATGATGATTGGTGTTTTTGTCGTATTTCATAGGACAATATCTGTCTATTCATTTTCAGAGTATCTTAAATAAGGATGAACAGCTATTTCTAGTCTGAACGGCGACTGTTTCTAGTTCCAGGGATTTGTTAAATCTTTGTAATCACGTTTATTCTGAGGACGATTCAAGTACACAGAAAAGAGTCAGTGGGATATTGTTAATCTCTCCATATAAATCCAAATTTTGATCAACACTTTATTAGACTGGTCCAGAGACCATGGCCAGTTTTCTCAAAAGGCATTTTTAAAATCGGATGAGAGCTCAGATCAACATCAGCTTAACGAGACTCCTCTGGCCATAAAGGACATTTTCGGAAGATTTCATAATGCGCCCATATGTATGACATCCTACCAACATTAAGAAAATGTGTCAGCAGAAACGTAAGGGAAAGCAAACAGTACTTTGCCCAACAGTTATCTAGTAAACTGAAGCTTACGATGAGCCGAGGCAAACCTTCTCGCTGCTGAATTTTATAGACACCAAAATCTTTCCTACGTCAGAAGAAAGTCCTACTAAGAATCCTGCCATACATCACCGCTAAACTATAGATCTGGGCACTTGGACATATTCCCTACGTCAGGCGTGGTTAAGAACTTTCGAAAAAAATTAATGAAAATACTTAGTTCTGGTTTTACATCAAATCAACCATTAAAAAATATTGGACCCTAGATGAATACTCAAATTGGAAGAAACTTGAGGACTTTATTCACAATAGGGTATGGCGTGAAACCTTAAGTGAAGCATAACTTTAGAATAAAGAACTTAAAAACTTCTTTGAGAACTTACACTTTTGCTTAAATCTAATGCACTGTATATTTGACATTTACGATGTTCTCTAACACTGACCAGTAGCATTCTCATACCGTGTCATATTATTGTGACACAACAATAATAACTTTGTTTTTTGCATAACATGTCGCCCAGTTACACAGGCATTGGCAAAACCAAGCTTGAAATTAAATCCAGCTGGAATGAACTGCCCGGACATTGTTTCCCGTGATATTTTATTCGCAAGAGCCTCGC
>NC_089751.1:11852134-11897134 GCF_040412425.1 Macrobrachium rosenbergii
GGGCCCCTCTCCCCCAAGCTTCAACTTGCCCCCCTCACCCCACCAAGCCCTAAGAAGTAACAGCAGCTGGTTTTCCATTATTCCTACCGAAATTCAAATGTGCCATCACATTAAGTTATATCTTTCTATTTATCTATCTAATAGCTCAAAATAAAAAACAAAAAACCAGGCGATTAGGCGCGCTTCACTCGCCAAGCCGCCTTCCCCCCCCCCCATCAAAAATCTGAAATGACGCCCCTGTCCAAGTCATAACTGCTATTTTTTAAATATCTAACTTCCCTGGTAGTTACATATATATAGCTTTATCCCGCCGATTCGTCGCGCGCACGGCAGAAATTCAAAATTCGCGGCAATCGCCGATAGATGGTCAGGTGGCCATACCTGAGCGCCCTCTACCAGGTAACTAGAACCATTCCCAATTGTCCTCAGAAATTCCATGCCCCTGTTCTCAGAGGGGAGGAGGGAGGGACCTTTTATATATGTAACTACCAGGTAAGTATATTTAAAAACTTATTTTATAATGAAAATACCATTTTTAAATATCTAACTTCCCTGGTAGTTACATATATATAGCTGATTGACACCATTGGTGGTGGGTTAGAGAACCAAAACACCGTTGGGAATTCGTATAATTACTAAACACTAAAAATTAGCTGTAAACATACTCTGGTTCTTACCTGATAAGGAAGCTGGCTTCAAAATTATCCTGCCTCATTCGCCTGCATTCCTTGAGAGACCCAGCGACCCATCCAGGGGGCTGTAGAAAGTCTCTATGGGGCTGTCACACGGTCCTCAACCTTAACATGACTAGACCACCACCCTTGCTATCCTGGCATAGCCATGGACAAAGAGCTGACCACCTGACCCACTAAAAACACTAAATAACACACTCCATAAACCTAACTTAGACTTGCAACCCCAGACTGTGGAAGGTTGCAACAACCTTCACAGACAACCTGTGAGTTCAAATCAAGAAAAAGGCAAGGGTATAATACAAAAAAAAGGTTATAGGGTAGAGGCAGTAGTACCCTCTCCAACTACGGCGCCGGAGGCAACGTACGGACCCAGGGAACAGCAATCCTCATATTGGGTCTGTACTTCTTTCAGGTAACAATCTGCGAAGATAGATTTGCTTCGCCAAAAAGTCGCTTCCAAAATCGATTTCATAGACCTGTTGTGTCTATAAGCCATCGAAGTTGCCACAGCTCTTACCTCGTGCGCTTTGACTTTGAGGATTGGAAAGCTTTTCTCGTCACATTCTTGGTGAGCTTCCCTTATTAAGTCCTTGATAAAGAACGCCAGTGCATTCTTTGATAAGGGTAACGAAGGTTTCTTCACTGAGCACCAGAGGTGATCTGTCTGACCTCTCATGTTTCTGGTCCTTTGTAGATAAAATTTTAGGGCCCTAACTGGACAAAGGCCTCTCTCTTTTTCCTGTCCTACTAAATGAGACAGCCCTGGTATGGAAAAAGATCTGGGCCATGGTTGAGAAGGGTTCTCGTTTTTAGCGAGAAAACCAAGTTGAAGTGAGCAGACTGCATTTTCCCCATTGAAGCCTACTTTCTTGCTAAAGGCTTGTAGTTCTCCTACCCTCTTGGCTGTAGCCAAAGCGACCAGGAAAAGGGTCTTCTTAGTGAGATCCTTCCATGAAGCCTTGTCGAGAGGTTCAAACCTATTCGAGGTTAAAAATTTTAGGACTACGTCCAAATTCCAAGAGGGGTCGGGTTGTCCTTCCTCTTAACTGTCTCAAAGGACCTTATGAGATCCGTGAGGTCCTTGTCTCCCCGACACGTCAATATTTCTGTGACGGAAGACGGAAGCAAGCATGCTGCGGTATCCCTTGATGGTAGATACTGCTAGGTTTCCTTGGGTTTTCAAATGCAGAAGAAAATCTGCCAGTTGAGTTAGAGAGGTACTGGAAGAGGAAATGTTGTTTTTCCTGCACCATTCCCTGAATACGTCCCACTTTGATTGGTACACCTTGAGTGTGGACGTTCTCCTCGCTCTCGCGATGGCTCTTGCAGCTTCCCTTGAAAAACCCTTCGCTCTTGCCAGTTTTTCGATAGTCGAAAGGCAGTTAGGTTGAGAGCGAGGAGATTTTGATGGTATCTCTCTATATGTGGCTGTCTGAGTAGATCGTTCCGACAAGGTAACGATCTGGGGGTGTCTACTAGCCACTCCATCACCTCCGTGATCCATGGTCTCATGGGCCAAAATGGAGCTATCAGGGTCATGCGGGCGTCGTTCGACTCTCTGAACTTCTTCATGACTCTGTCTAGGATCTTGAATGGAGGAAAAGCGTACATGTCTAGTCCCTCCCAATTCATGAGGAAGGCGTCCACCGCCACTGCTTCCTGGTCTGGGACTGGAGAGCAGTAGACTGGTAACCTCTTCGTTCTCTGTGTCGCAAAGAGGTCTATTGACGGTTCTCCCACAGATTCCAAAGCCTGTTGCACACATTGTGATGTAAGGTCCATTCTGTCGTGAGAACCTGTCTTCCTCTGCTGAGAAGATCCGCTCTGACGTTCTTCTCTCCCTCTATGAAGCGGGTGATCAGAGTTAAGTTGTTCGTTTCTGCCCACAGCAGGAGATCTTTGGCTGCCTCGTAAAGGGAAAACGAACGAGTGCCACCCTGTTTCCTGATGTAGGCCAACGCTGTGGTGTTGTCTGCATTGACCTGTACAATCTTGTTCTGGACCTTCTCCTGAAAGTGGACTAGTGCAAGATGAATGGCCACCAGTTCCTTGACATTTATATGCCATTTCTTCTGATGGTTTTCCCATAGACCTGAGATCTCGCCCTTCCCCAGCGTTGCACCCCATCCCATGTCCGATGCGTCTGAATACAACACTAGGTCGGGGTTCTTTTGTTGAAGTTCGAGGCCTACTTGAAGTTTTTTGGGGTCGTTCCACCAACTCAAATGTTTTTGATTCCCAGAGGATCGGAATCCACGTCTCCAGATCTTGGCCTCTTTTCCAATAGCTTGACAGATGGAACTGAAGTGGACGTAGATGTAGTCTTCCCAGGGAGACGAATTGTTCGATCGAGGAGAGGGTCCCCAGCAGACTCATCCACTCCCTCGCCGAACAGGTCCATCTCCCTAGAAAGAGCTTCACCTTTTCTAAGCAATCTAGAATGCGTTTCGGGGCTGGAAAAGCCCGAAAAACCACTGACTGAATCCTCATCCCCAGGTAGATGATGTCCTGTGAAGGCGTTAGCTGCAATTTGGCTAGATTTACTACCAGACCTAATTGTTGCGTCAAATTCATTGTAACTTGTAGATCCTCCAGACACTTTGCTTGCGATCTGGCTCTGATTAGCCAATCGTCCAGGTACATCGAAATCTGTATCCCTTTTAGATGTAACCAGTGAGCTACGTTCGATGCCACTCGAGAGAAAACGTAAGGAGCCGTGCTTAGTCCAAAACAAAGTGCTCTGAACTGATAGGTTGTCCCGAGATGCACAAACCTCAGATATTTTCTGTAGTTCGGGTGAATTGGTACGTGAAAATACGCGTCCTGTAGGTCTATTGAAACCATCCAGTCTTCCTGTTTGGTGCCTGCTAGGACTGACGCAGATGTCTCCATGGCAAACTTGACTTTGCTTACGTACTTGTTCAGTGGACTTACGTCCAGAACTGGTCTCCAACCCCGAGCTCTTGGGTACCAGAAAAGTCTGTTGTAAAACCTCTGACGAGAGGTCCTTTACCTCTTCTATTGCTGCTTTTGATAGCATCTGGGTCACCTGTTCTTGAAGAGCTGCTGCTTTGCTCCCCGAGTAAGTAGCTGTCAACTCCAATGGTTCTTGTGAAAGAGGGGGCTTCCTTAGGAAGGGAATCTTGTATCCTTCCTTCAAAACTTCGACTGTCCATACGTCCGCTCCCCTTTGGCTCCACTCTTGCCAAAAGTGGGATAACCTGGCTCCCACTTGTGTCTGGAGGTTGTTGTGATCATTTCTTGGATTTGGGTTGCTGCTTGGGGTTCTTACGAAGTTGTCCTCCAGCAGCCATTCTCTGACTTCCTCTCGAAAGGGCTCTCCCACGAAAGGGCTGACGCGTAGGAGGAGCTTCCTTGTCCTTCCTGGCTAAAAAGTTTGCCGGAAGAACTTTCCTAGCAGTCCTTGTGATCAGATCTTGCGTTGATTGTTGCGCAAGGGCTGCTGATAAGTCCTTAACCAGCTCTGAAGGGAAGAGCTGTTTAGATAAGGAGCATACAACAGTTCAGATTTCTGAGCTAAAGTCACTCCAGACGACACGAACGAACACAAACATAGCTCGTTTCTTGATAACACCTGCTGTGAAAAGGGCAGAAAGTTCGACCGACCCATCCCTCACAGCTTTATCGAGACAGGCAATAAGGTGCATTTGCGTGTCATTCTTCGATCTGAAACCTCTGCAAGAGCTGCAAGAGTCCAGTCCATCAAGCTGAAGACTTCAATAGTTCTGAAGACGCCTTTCAGCAAATGATCCAACTCCGAAGTGGACCACAGAACCTTGGCTTTAGTCATGGCTGTTCTCCGTGAAGAGTCAACGAGTCTGGAGAAGTCCCCTTGGGAGGAGGCAGGAACTCCCAAACCGAGAGCTTCCCCAGTCTCGTACCACACGCTGGATCTAGAAGCCAATCTTGTCGGGGGAAAGGAAAAAGTTGTCTTTCCTTGTTCCTTCTTCTTCAAAATCCAATCATTCAGTGTCGAAAAGGCTCTCTTCACTGATTTGGCCAACACTGTCTTCTTGAATGAGGAAGACTTCTGGGGTCTACCCATCAAATATTGCGAGGGAGGACTCCGAGGTACGGCCTGATGAAAATCGTTAGGAAATAAGTCCGCCAAAAGAGTAAGAAGTCTTTTCAGATCAGCGGCATGAAGAGTTTCTTGAGTTTCCTCTTCCGAGATCTCTTCCAAAGGATCCGCTATTTCCGATGTCGAACGAGAGGGGGAAACGTGTGAATCGTGCTGCTTGCGTGCGTCACGCATGCGTCCAACTTGCTGCGAGGGAGCTTCGCGATCCTTGTTCCCTCCCGTCACTCGTGCGGCTTGTTGCGGGGAAGCGTCTATGAGCGCTGCAACTTGCCGCGAGTTTGCGTCTTGCTGGTTGTTAGCGTCTTGTTGTTCTGATTCTTGCCTTACCCTCTTCTTGGGTCTGTTGACGTCCTTAGATTCCTTCTTGTGTGTTTCTTCTCTTAGTCCTTGCGACTTGTAAGAGTCAAAAAGAGACGCAAGGGACTGCTGGACTTCCGACAAGAACTTTACTTGAGGTGCCACTTGCTGCTGGGAAACAACTGGAGATGGCACTGCACTAGCTTCCACAACTTCGAAGACTCTAGCTGGGATCTTTTGATGAAGAGGTGGTGACGCAGCTTGCGACACGTCCCATTCTGGGGGCGGGGGAGAAGCGTGAACTGAAGTCATGTATACGTCTTCTTCCTCCGACGAGCTATGCGTCTTACGCCTCTGTTTAGGCGCAGAAACGCCGTCTTCTTCCGACAGGAATCTCTCTGGAGAGCTCCATTTGCTGCAAGAGGGTTGTTGGAGCGGGAAGGGGGACCTGCGTCTCTTGATAGGTCTAGACTCTTGTGACTGACGCCAACCACGTCTGGGTCTTGCGTCATCCGAGGAAGACGAACACGTCCTCATCTCGCCTTTCCTGCGGCGAGGGGAGCGTCCTGGGATGCGTCAACAGGATCGCTCGAGGGGACGTCCGCTCGTTGTTCAACGTCTCTCACCTCCCTTAGCATGTCGACGTTCCTTCTCCCAGGGGTTGGGGAGCATGGAAGAGGTCTAGGGCTAGGAGCGTGACAGACACGAACGGACACACCCTCCACTGCACTAACACTGTCACCGAACTTTTGTTGCAAACTATGCACTGCCCCCCACATCACTTCCCTATCCAAAGAAAGGGATTGTACAGAAACTCCTATGGCCGAAATAGCAGCCATTATATCCTTTAAAGACGGATTACTTACTCCCGACTCCGCAGGAGGATCGGGTACTAAAGCCTTAGGGTTAGGATCAGGAATATTAGTATCAGACAAGTTAGAAAGGACTTGACTATCAGAAGACCTAGCTGAAAGGACACTGGAAGATCTAGCTCTCCTAATTCTGTCCTTTTCCAATCGCCTCACATAGCGATCATACTCTCTCCACTCTTTCTCGGACAAACTTTCACACTCCTTGCATCTATCATCAAGTGCACACACATGATCTCTGCATTTCTTACAAACTGTGTGGGGATCAAGAGCAGCCTTGGGAAGCCGGTTCTTGCATCCCCTAACACACATTCTAACAACAGGGTCAGCCATCTTGAAAAGCAAGTACAAAGAACAATTGTAACAGTCAGAAACCGAACAGATAGGCTAACAATGAGAAACGAAAAATCCAGGAAGATCCAAAATCAGCGAAAGCCATCAACGAAAACCAAACAAGTAATGGGTACTTCACCAATTGTAGTAAAGCAAACCAAAGTAGAGCGAATTTCCAACGTGTTGATAGAACGACGGCAGGGAATTTCTGAGGACAATTGGGAATGGTTCTAGTTACCTGGTAGAGGGCGCTCAGGTATGGCCACCTGACCATCTATCGGCGATTGCCGCGAATTTTGAATTTCTGCCGTGCGCGCGACGAATCGGCGGGATAAAGCTATATATATGTAACTACCAGGTAAGTATATTTAAAAACTTATTTTATAATGAAAATACCATATTAGGAAACAGAACCTACCGCCACGAACCACTCTATCCGGTGGCTGCCAAGTTAATCAGTATAAGAAAAAATGTGTAATTAATGAACGCATGACTTGTCCACTGATCTATGATTAGTTATAAGATTAAAACAAGCAAGAAAATCCATGTTTTTTTCAGTAATCAGATTAGCCATGAGCATCTTAAAAACTGGGATTATAGACAGAGCCCTCTCCAGACCCCTGTTTATAAGCCTTGTTACATCTTCCTGGACTTCACTGGACAATATAAAAACCAAATGGGAAATAAATTCTGGACACCATAACTAATAACCACTGCAAACACCGATAAATCCGCTTAATCTGATTGCGAACGTTTTTTTTTTAACTTTTTAAAGTAATCAGTGCTATAATCTATGCAGCTCTGAAGTAATATTTTATTACTTAATTAAATGTATTTTATCATAATTAGCTTTAACGCAATCTATGAAATCATGTTTGAGTGGTTATTTTGGGCCTGGAAGTTTATGTTGTTTATTGACCATAAATACTATACAAGGAAATTTGAAGCCACTTGCACGCATTGCAAAACGTAGATTAAAGTAAATATGGTTCATCGGAAAACTTCTAGAGGTTATTTCTAGGAATGACATCAGGGGTTATCGCCAACTTAATGAACACTCAACTAACGTCCCATCATATCTGTCTCGTCTTCTAAACCTCTGCCACCACCGCACTGCTCACTTTTCAAAAAACTCCACGACATGTTGATCAGGAAACTTACAGAATCACGTCACCGGAAATGTTGTTGATCCGTTCTTTGACAATAAGCTGTCTCTCAGAGCTTTTTCCGGGACAGTTTTAAGAACCCTGTAAATTATATAACATCAACTGTCTCTGGGGAACGTGCACGGTGTATCGTCTGTTGTGAAACTGAAAAAATTAATAATGTTTTTTTGGGCACTTCCTGTCATTTCTCATTTCGTTAATACAAAATAAATACATATAAAAATCATATTTTGTTATTCAGTCTATCAGTGATTATCATGTAGCGAAGGCGTGAGTATGAGGCTGCGTCTACAAACTTACTGATTTATTCAAACAATAAACAGACAGGTCAACAGCTCTTGCGAGCAGAAATGTAGTGCCTGACATGAGGCAACCAAACCAGAGGTCAGAGTACAACCAACTGTGTTTGCTGGAGGATGAAAAGATATGCATATATCAATATACAAGACACGAATGAAGTTATGACACATATAGCTGTAACGCTGACATTGCAATGCTTGCGCTAAGAATGATACATTTAATATAATAATGAGATGAACAGGAATATATGTACAAAGGACGAGTGACATCTGCTGTGTTTCTTGTATGTGTGCGCTTGGTGTGCAGAGATGCTTGCTGTGAGGAGATTCGCTGGCCAAGTAAGATGGACGGTGTGTGGGTCCAAGTGCAACTAAATTGAGTTTTTACCTGATCAATTCACTTTGGAACTAAAGTAGTTGAAAAGTAGATTACAGTCTACTAACCAAACTGATTAGTCTAAAATACCAGGAAAGAGTCTTGTAACCGAAAAAGGATGATTAATAAATCTGAAAATAAGTTAAAAACAAACACTTCTATCATAAAGTAGAAAACAGGGAAGAATTTAAAAAAACTTATTTACATCGCGCAACTATTGACTGTTAATAAAAAAAAATAGAAAATGCGCCGAAGTTTCTTCGGTGCAATCACATTTTCTGTACAGTGTATAATGCCGTATGAACTGCATCCCATGAAACTTTCAGCCACGGCCTGGTGGTGGCCTGTCCTATGGCGTTGCCAGATGCACGACCATGGGTAACTTTAATCTTTTTTCTGTCTGGACTTTTCCGGACAGGAAAAGTTCAGACAGAAAAAAGTGTGGACGGACAGACAAATGGCCATCTCAATAGTTTTCTTTTACAGAAAACTAAAACTCACAAATCGAAAAGGTAAAGAAAAAGAAGCTAAAAAAAATGATCAAGTTTTAAACTCACAGTAAAATTTGACATAAACAAGATTCCCAGGGCAATTTCTCTCTCTCTCTCTCTCTCTCTCTGCCCTTGAAATAGGTTACCACTTCACCTTGGCGTAATCACTCAGAGTTGTTGACTTCAATTAGCGAATTCGAGCAAGAGTGACCCCTGAGTAAGTTTCCGAAGTAAATGGTTCCATTCACGAAAATTGTATACTTGTCTTGTCTGAAGCATTTATGTATATATATATATATATATATATATATATATATATATATATATATATATATATATATATATACATATATATATATATATATATATAGATATATATATAATATATATATATATATATATATATATATATATATATATATATATATATATATATATATATATATATATATATATATATATAGATATATATATATATATATATATATATATATATATATATATATATATATATATATATATATATATATATATATATACATATATATGGATATATAAGAGATAATGAACACATGAGCAGGTGTTTTATAAAAATAAATTCCTGACTTATATCAGGAACGAACCTTGGTCTCCCAACTGACCTACCAAGTTCATAAAAGAAGTTGGAACTTATATACTCTGTACCTGACAGGTTTCCCGGGCAGGCTTCTGAAGGCTAACATACCAACGAATTTTACCCAACTTCCTGACCCATCTGCGAGTTAGTTGGTACCACTTCATTCGAATTACCCCTTCACTATGAAATATTATGCAAATAATGAATGCATGAGCACGTGTTTCACGGAAATAAATTTCTGACTCAAATCAGGAACGAATCTGGGTCTCCAGAGTGACAGGCCAAGGTGGTACTGACTGACTTACTAAGGTCATAAAAGAAGTTGGAACATAAGTGCTCCGCACCTGAGGTTTTTTCTGGATGGGTAAAATATACTAGTATGATAAGCTTCAGAAGCCTGCCTAAGAAAAACCTCAGCTACACACACACACACACACACATATATATATATATATATATATATATATATATATATATATATATATATATATATATATATATATATATATATATATATATATATATATATATATGTATACTTTATCACTTACACAACTGTTCTGTTCAATAATACAACTGATAACTGGAGCTCATTTAAACTGGATGGTATCTAGCTGAGATATTTATTCAGGAAAAGTCACAAGCTTTCCAATACTAACCATCCTCATTGATGAGCAAAGTTACCCCCAGTGCCATACCCTGTTTTTTTTCATTCAGCAGTGATTCACCACTGCAGAATGGACAAATAAAAAAGGGGCAAGACACTGAGGTTTCGCCACACATGTTGATGTCCCTCCTTTCCAATATCTTTTACAGTCCATCTATCCATACTGTTCTAGGCCTTCCACTTCACTTCAACCAAACATAATGAATTGTAAACTGCTTTCACAAAACTGTAATCTTCCAGTCTTTCATCACGGCCGAACCACCTTGAATTAAAAACTTCCAATTTCTTTTATTTGCATTCAATAACCGCACTTCATGTTCTGTCTTTTATTTGCATTTAGTAGCCACACTTCATTTCTGCAAAGGAGAGCTGGTTCAGCAATCCCTTCGTATATTCTCTCCATGGCTTCCATAGGCATTCTTAATTTCCAGTGAAATATTTCACAAATTCTGTTACCTTTCTTGCTTTGCCTACTCTGTGATTCGCCTCTACTCTCATCTTACAATCATCCAAAATCCTTACTCCCAAATATATATATATATATATATATATATATATATATATATATATATATATATATATATATATATATATATATACATATATATACATATATATATATATATATATATATATATATATATATATATATATATATATATATATATATACATATACATATATATATATATATATATATATATATATATATAT
Source organism: Macrobrachium rosenbergii (assembly GCF_040412425.1). NCBI lineage: Eukaryota > Metazoa > Arthropoda > Malacostraca > Decapoda > Palaemonidae > Macrobrachium > Macrobrachium rosenbergii. The sequence goes on from NC_089751.1 coordinate 11,862,760, forward strand.
ATATATATATATATATATATATATATATATATATATATATGATATACATAGAAAATACATATATATAATTTGTAAATATTTTACTGGAAATTATAATGCCTATGGAAGAAAAGTAACAGAAAGGAATTTTTACTGAACCAGCTCTCCTATTACAGAAAGGAATTGCTGAACCAGCTCTCCTTACACAGACACACACACACACACACACACACACACACATATATATATATATATATATATATATATATATATATATATATATATATATATATGTGTGTGTGTGTGTGTGTGTGTGTATGTGTGTATATTAACTGGGATTTCCATAGTGTACCTACTCTTAATCTTGAATGCTGCCTCACTGATTCCTGTCGAATTTTGAGTCATAAATAAATCAACAGTCCTCCATAAAAGGATCCAAAATGCGTTGCAGCAACTTTACGGCTAATTCGACAGGGGAATTGATTTATGATAATTGGAAAAATAAGCCCATTTCATTTGAGTGGCCAACAAGAGAGAGAGAGAGACAGAGAGAGAGAGAGAGTCATTAGCGAAAAACTACCGTTTATTGACAAAGAAACAACCAAAAAACATTTCCTCTATACTTAATAAGTTTTAGCACTGGAGGTACTTAATTTCAATGTTCAATATAAGGTCCTCATTTCAGACATGAAAGCTCTAAGCTACTTTCACTGGCCTTACAATGATCTTACAAGTTTCGATGAACAGTCACCGATGCAATTGTGAAAATTAAACACTGGCAATCAAAATTTAAAAGTGTGAAGGCATTATACCTGCAACAAAGTTTCAAACAGTAGCTTCAAGGTCCAAATGTATTTAAGCGTCAAGTTCAGAATTTTTCAGCAGAACACAGAACTACTAACTGATTAACTAAAATCGTACCTAGTACATTCCATTCGAATCTAGCGATTGACTTTGATTATAATATTACATCACACGTAAAATAATGACGCAAAAAGTGGGACTATTAATTCTAAACAGTAAAAGCAGAGACATATACACAAAACACCATCATCTCTCATGAGGAACATTTACTTAAGGAGAACAAATTTTAAACTCGAAAAATTTTCAAGGACTGCAACCTTCCTTAGCAGAATTCCCCCAAGTTTCGATAACCAGGTTTCGAACAGTTGCAATCAAAAGTCAAATTGATGTGTATGCATTAAAGGTGTAACCGAGATTCAAAGCTCAAAGGGATTAAATTGACAAGTTCAAAATTTTTAATCCATTTTATCTTTTAAGCCGGCGACTCACTCTGGCGTCACAGAAGGGTCTGTTTTCACCTGTGAGATTTCTATGGACATTCATTCATTATAACAATTTATCACATTGAAAAAAAAATCATGCAGAAAGTTGCGCCTAATAATTGCAGGGGATATATTCAGTGACATAACCACCTAAGGCTATTAACACAACTCCAACATTACGTCCAGTGTTCATTTCGTTGAGAACAAATTCCAAAATTAACCATTTCAGACTGGAACAAACTGAAAACTAGGACAATTTCACCGGGCAAATTTTAAATTGGAACAGCGAGTTTGTCAGTTTGCAAGCGGAATCAAGTTTCAAACAAAAATGCGGCGACGCATTTGATACAGGGCAAGACAAGGGGAAGAACTTCAACAAGTTTTCAACTATTTCACGGCCCATAAAATGTGGAGGATAGAACATCATTTGTGCTCATGATGCTGTCTTTCATTCAACGTGGAGAATAACGTCAAAAAATATTTATCCTGCAAGCAATTAGTAAATGCAATGTAAAATAATGACGCTTTCATAAGAAACAGTAACAAAAACGTTGCTCACATCCCCTGATATGGTAAATCAGCAACTGATGTGGACCAGTTTCGTGGATGTTCCTTTTATAGGACGTACATCAGCCAAACAGAAAAGTCATAAAATTGCTGCTGAGGAAATGTGTTGGTCTAACACTCAGTCCCAGAAGTTTCTCATTTCATACAATTTGAAACCGTGAATGGTCAACCTGGTAGAAATAATGATGATGTTACTCATATTAAATGAAGCTTTAATCATATATAAGTGCCATTTTATATTGCCTTTTTAGTATTTTTGTTTTTACTGTTAAGTTTTTATAAAAATATCTATTTGGTTTCAGTTTGTCTTGAATCATTGGTTGCATTTTTTAATTTCTATCGTTTGTAACTTTCCTCTTATGCAGTAGTTTGCTTGTTATCTTGCTTTGATATTTGTATGGGTCCTTGTGATTTTAAGAGGACCTGATAAGACACATTCATGTACCATGATAGTTAGCTTAGATTTATTTAATACACTTATTGCTTATGGACTGTTCATCTGAATCTTGCTGCGCATCTGTTCTCTGCCTTCACCAAATAAGACGCTCTTTTTCGAGGAAGCTTGAAATGTAAGTTAGCTATCTTTCGGTTATTCCATAAGAATATGAGCAGATCATGAACATTATAAAATTTTAATAAAACATAATGAAAGAATCTTACAGTTACAGTCCCGTTGAAGATATTCACCAGTACTGGTAAACATAATATTCGAAAGAATGTTGTTTGGAGAGCTGGAGCTCATTCAACCGTGAATAGTGTCCTATATATACATTTAGAAAGCGTAATCCATCTGTTCACATCGAGGCACTGAATTTCTATTAGTCTGTGTTTGTATTCAATTTGAGCAACATATGCTATTCAGGATCAATGCCAGGCGTCTTTTGACAACATTCCACATCCATGTAGGTATATATATATACAGTATATATATATATACATATATATATATACATATATATATATATATATATATATATATATATATATATATATATATGTATATACATACTATATTTATATAACATTACTCTTTAATTTAAGAAAAGTACTCTGAATCTCAACTAAATCATTTTTTTTTGTATTCAGTCATCGTTGTCAACGAATTCATTTGGAAAAAATGACTAGAGAAACTAAGCAGTGGCCTGTTACACACAGATAACAGTAATTTGGATTTACTCGATTGTCTGTCACCTGACATAAATCTCGAAACTTTTTAATCCTGGTTAATGATATAAGTTAAGTACACCTTAGTTTAACCAGACCACTGAGCTGATTAACAGCTCTCCTAGGGCTGGCCCGAAGGATTAGACTTATTTTACGTGGCTAAGAAACAATTGGTTACCTAGCAACGGGATCTACAGCTTACTGTGGAATCCGAACCACATTATGACGAGAAATGAATTTCTATCACCAGAAATAAATTCCTCTAATTCTTCATTGGCCGGTCGGAGACTCGAACTCGGACCTAGCAGAGTGCTAGCCGAGAACTCTACCGACTCTCCCAACGAGGAACGGGTTAATGATATAAGTAACATGTAACTAATAATACATGCTGATAATAACTACAAGACGCTAACAGTTTACTAATTAAAATTAGCTGTTCACTGAAACTTCAGGAGACTCTTAACGAACAATATGACCACACTGAATTAATTTGCAATCACGATACTGGTAAAACAAGTCTACAGAATCATCGTCGACCTCATCCGTTCACAAACAAACAATAAACTAGCATACAATAAATGGAGTGCTGGTGGCCATGAGATAAGAGGCTGACGTAGCTTATTCATGACCCAAAGACAAACGGATAGATTATTTTTCCTGGAATATGCGAAATAAATTCAAGAACAGGTACGAGCACACGGCTCCTGTACCTAAAAAGCTGGTTGAGAGGAAGAGAATTGTCGTTGGGTGAAGGTGGTTTTCAGTCGTACTATATGTCAGGGAAAGACCTTTTCTCTTTTTTCAAACTTGGTATAGTTTTTAATTCAAATCTGATAAGTGATTCTCAACGACAATGTATTTCCTATTCTCCAATGGGATGTATATTCATTCAAGCTGTAGGAATTTCTCCTTTGCCGTAGTGTTTTTCGATATATTGACAATATTATCACAAACTAATAGCCACTATGCAAAGCGTATCTTCTCACTCTCACTTTATATCTACTGGTCAGCTTAGACGTTGAATTGATTTTCTCATGGGCCAGAGTATCTGAATTTGCTGACGTTGCGCAAGAACTTTGACTAATGGTAGATGCACCATAAGAACCTGTTTGTTGATTGAAGTAACATCCGAATGAAAAGTAAAGTCGTGGTATTTTCTCTGCAGCTTTATTTACTTTATATATATATATATATATATATATATATATATATATATATATATATATATATATATATATATATATATATATATATATATATATACATATATATATATATATATATATATTATATTATATATATATATATATATATATATATATATATATATATATATATATATATATATATATATGCATGTATGTGTATGTTCATTTAGTGAAAGTGTCCAAATTATTATGATATATATATACACACACACACATATATATATATATATATATATATATACACATATATATATATATATATAATGAATATAAATATACAGTATATATACATAATAAATTGACACGCCTTGGAAATTTTACCGGGAATATGGAAAGAGAAGCGAAAAACATGACACATACTGCTGAAGTCAGGAGGACATTTTATTTTTGCTGTATAATTCTCACCAACTGAGTATGCGACAATTGTGTTAGTCTTAGCACTAGAACGTAATGTCTGGCTTCAGTCAAAAGCTATACTGAATAGTACTAACAAATGTCTTTAGATTTGACTGATTTACTGATTTTAGTTTCCTGTAAAAGAAAACTATTGAGGTTGCCGTCCGCACTTTTTCTGTGCGCCTCAGATCTTAAAAACTACTGGGGTTAGAGGGCTGCAAATTGGTATGTTGATCACACCCTCCAATCATCAAACATACCAAATTGTAGCCCTCTAGCCTCAGTAGTTTTGATTTTGTTTAAGGTTAAAGTTAGCCATGATCGTGAGTCTGGCAACTCTATAGGACAGGCTGAAAGTTTCATGGGCTGCGGCACACCCAGCATTATACGCTGTACAGAAAACTCGATTACGTAGAATAAACTTCGAGGCATTTTTACTTTTTTTTTTTTTTTTTAATTACCGCATCGGGTATGTTTAACTAACTATCTCTTCCTGTAACTTAAGGAAGAGAGGTTTTCAAGTAAGGCTTCCATTCGTGATCACAGACGAGTCAGTGACATTGGAGTGGGATGTAACGAGCAAGGGGAAGCATGTTACCTCTCATTAAGTCCTCTAACAAAGTTTTCTTTTCGTTTGTTGTCTCAAGAGTACTGTCAGTTATGCCATGATGAGGAAAAAGGCGCTTCGTCCTCTAAAGTTGCTGCTCTCATTAGAAGCTCAGGTCGCTTTCATAAACACACCGTCTATTCTGAGAACAATAATATTGTTTTGAACGCTGTTCTTAGTAGAAATTTCTTTAACAGGATCTCACCATTTGGCGAAATGGGAATACTGACGTTGCTTGTGTTTCTTTTGTTTTCGAAATTATGCGGTATCAATATCTTTATTTTATGCATACATAAACATGGTGTATTTATTTGCTATTAAACATGGGCAGGCAATTATTATTTTTATGAAATTGGCTTTTTCAACCAGTATTCCGGAAATGTGGAGCATAATGAGAGAAGTTTAAAAGTCTGCACATCTGCCAATCCACCAACAATGCAATAAACTTATTCATGGTATAATATGGAGCATTTCAACCTCGTCTACATTTTAATTTTGTGCTTCATAAATAACTGGTCATTTGTAATTATGTGGTTCATAAAGGACTGGTCACTGTAATTGTGCGCTTCATAAATAACTGGTTATTTGTAATTATGTACTTCATAAAAAACTGGTCATTCGTATTCATGTGTTTCATAAATAACTGGTCATTGATAATTATGTGCTTCATAGCTTCATTAACAACTGGCCAGTTGTAATCATGTGCTTTATAAATAAATTTTGCCTCGGTTTAGTCATAACGAAAACCTTACTGAATAAGCGTGATGACAGTTGTTCGATTGACATAGAATTGTTTATTAGTGTGACTCTTTTCGAAAAAAAAAAAAAACATGTCTCCAAGGATGCATATCTGAAACTAATTTTTAAAAAAGTAGCTGTCGTTATCAGAATACATTCTTCTGGATGCGAATATAGACTATTCAAAATTTATTTGTTTTATATATGTGCGAGTACAACTGGTACATTGCATCAAGGTCAAATTTGAAATGTTCCTTAATATAAGCTTATTCTAATTGTCAAAGACTATTCAAATTTAGTTGTTCATATATGTACGAATGTAACTGGTACATTGCATTAAGGTCCAATTTGAAATGTTCCTAAGTATAAGCTAACTCCAACCGTCAAAAATTATCTTTAAAGAGAGAGAGAGAGAGAGAGAGAGAGAGAGAGAGAGAGAGAGACGAGAGTACAGAGAGTCATTTACTTAACGTGATAATGCCCTACTATTTACAGTAGAAAGCACTTCCCCTGAAAGTGTACTTTGAGTTTGCAATCATCAGCATTTTAGGAGATAATTGTTCAAATGACACAGTGTCTGTCATCCTAAATATGGGAGAGAACTCATGCTTCCAAAAAATACAAGTTCACCAATGAACCCTCTGAGCAAAGCCTTACGATTTGGAAAATGTGGAGGTGGATGTGCGTCATGTTTTTTGGATGCTGACCTTGATAAGAATGTGAATGAATGTGCTGACGGGTATTTCACTTTAATGTAGCTGCTTCTTGAATGAAGATGGCCATACTATTACATTTCCATCACCATACGGACTAATCTTACAGCACTTATTTATACTGATTTAGCGGTTCCTGATGTTAGGATGGTTTTCTGAAACTGTATAATACTAGCCAGGAGAGTTATAACATAACATAACGCAAAACCAATACTTGTAATCTACAAATTATCTTTTCAACATTTCAAAGATTTTGCCACAGAAATAGAGCACTGTATTATAATGAAATATAATGAAAACGCGCTGTAATGGTATATATTAACAGTAGTTACGGAAATTTTATAAAAGAATCAGTGACTTATTTTCACGGTAATAGTGAAATGGATATCAAGAGAAATAAAAGTTTTAACTATCTTTTTTCCGATTTCAAATCAAAATTTGTACTGTCACTCGTCCATATTACTTATCTTTTCTTCATTTTTGAAGTTTAGATCTTCATTTCATAAAAGGGTCCTACCACCAATTTCATTAGTTTTATATATTAAGAACTGAAATCCAGTGTTCGTTTATTATTCAAGGTAAGACTGCCAAATGTAGAGCATCATGAAAAAAAGAGTTCATTGAAATTCATAACCCTCTTACTATTCCACCATACTTTTTCAAAATAACATTCGCTGGAAATTCCAAATTTGGGAATGATAACTAGATTAGAAAGTGAAAACTCCTTGGGGAATTACAGCGGGAATACAGCGGGAATTCCCCCTAAGATGGACATGAAAATTTCAAGACCAGTTCATTTCAGGAGTAAAGCGATCATTTGGGGATTAACAAGGCACGGCTAAATGTACATTGCTCAAGATGTATGACGCTTTCGCGCTACAGTAAACATCTATAAACCTGAAAAATGAAGCGACAGCGAATGTAATTTCGTTGATCATTTTCGAGGTCTTTTCTCTAAGGTGACTTTAATCTTCATGTTTTACAGAAATCGCAAATGAACGAGTAAGTTAAGCTGAAAAAAAATAATAGATGACCAGGCAAAATTGGAATCATGTTTTGAAAATGAATTTATGGATAGATTTATGAATGAACGTGTGTGCATGGTAACAGAAGTTGATTTCCCAAGTTCATATTATATTTCCTTTTCTGGTCCTGGCAGCAACGTATAATTTGCCTAGAGTTTATCACATTCATCGATGCTAATTTCTGTTTATATCAAACTTATATTCTATTCCTTCCTAATAAACATCTTTAAGTAAGGTATCCTTACATGTGACTCAAATTTTTCACACAGGCAGAGGTTCTTGTGTTTTTTACTTTTTACTAACGCGAATATAGTCAAGAAAATAACATCACTGGAAAAGGAGTACGATAATGGAAATTAAAGGAAAAGCTGTTTATGATGCTGACAGAAATCACATTCAACATGTCAGTGCAGATTAGCGGCAATTTTCTGGACAGAATAAATGGAAAATTCCAGAAGCGGTTAGTCCAAAAAGCCGGGAAAGAGAGATTTACGGAACTGGACACATGGTTATCATAAGACAATGAACTGAAACATGATTCTTAATGCTCAAGCTAGAACGAATCTCTACTAAACGAATTAAGGTGTGAAATTTTCAATGTCTCTACTTTAGGTACTGATGTAATGGACTAGGGTAGTTAATTCAGGTCGCTTTTACTTTATAGTAGTTGTTTAGAGGTATGGGGAGAGAGACATATGGCTTCTCACAAAAACTCTGCAACTGAGTATTTCCTTATATTGACTGAGGGCTAGTAAAACATTTGTAAGTTTCAATTAAATTACTGAAGGGATGGTTGGGGCTTTATTTAGTATTATTTTTTCAATACAAACATAAAAACTGAAATCATGTCAGAACAGCATTGTAAAAAATAATGATCAACAGTAAATTTACAAGGAATGGAAAAAGTTAAATGTAATGACAAAATATAAGGCCCTTCTCTCGGGCAAGAGATAAAACTTTCTTAATGCCCTTTCAAAGTCGTTCACGACAGAATTAACAAAACTGTAAACCAAGTCCGGAACTTGTGGTCTTAGGCATCAATAAAAATGTGCTTGGTAGTGCAGGTCAATATGTTACCTTGCAAAATGAACAACATCTCCGGAACTAAAAACATTGCCAACAAAGAAGTCTGTACTAACAATTTAAAGTTTAAAAGTCTAACTAATAATATCAAGTTTAAAAGTCTCTACGAACAATGTCGGTTTAAATGGTTCAAAATAGGTTTGTTTAAAAGACAAAACACTACAGGAAAATACATTTCCATGTGAAAAAAACAAGTGACAAAAACACACTAACCTAATTATATTGGTTTTAGGTAGACATGTACTGCCACAAATTTCTGTAGTCTAACTGCTTAAAAAAGGAAGTCTCTTAATATCTCTTTTTATTGAGGGTATGTATTCTAAGAAATTTAGCCTTATTTTACTAATTTTGATAGCACATCTATGCAATAAAAAAAACAACCGCGCTTGTTTTTTGCAGTCTTTCCTGCAGATAAGACATATGATTTGAGAAAAAAAGCGACATTAACCTAGTAATGAAAGATAAACCGAAGACAGTAAATTGAATATTGAAATCTGATTGGCTCACCTTGGTTGGTTAGATTCTGCTTATCACAACCGCCTCGAGTTCGATGCATAAGTCATATGTACTACTACATAGATGGCACAGGCACTTTAAAAGAAGGGGTCTTGTCTTTGTCATATTGTTCTGGCGTGCCTTCATTCTTCCTTACTCAGACTCTATGTTGAGGGAGCGGTCTAACCTCTCTATTGGATATATTCTGCACACAGACAATCTTCACCTGCTAAGAGAGTGTTGTGGTTATTACAATTTCATACATTCTTCGAGGCGTGGGATGATATAGCTAATTTAGCCTTTAACTTTTATAACAGCAGCAATCTTTGATTGAAACAGGATATGATAGAGGCGATACAAAAATGACACAAGATAACATAATGCTGGACTGTGGTGTAGTAGCTGTAAGGTAGCAGGTACTGAGCTGCAGGTGAGTCAGACGACATAAACCGAGATCGATTCCAAGTCATCTTGTTCCAGTAACATTCATTATGACAGAAAGACTCCTTTTTGTTTGCTTAGTTTAATGCAAAAACAGATTCCTCTACAAATCTGATAGCGATGGTAATGCATCTTAACAAGGTAGGAGTGAAAAATCAATATATCTCAAATAATTATTAATGAGAAACAACCCGTAAGGGAGGATATGGAATATTTCTGATTTACTCCGATGCTACACTTTTCCCGATTCTCTGACGAGATGTCAATCCTCACCTAACGACAAAATTACACAAACATCGCTGCTGTTTTTTCTTCATATTCCTATTCTTAATGCTTATAACCGAAACGCACTCATTGCCTACTAACAGAAAATCATGAGTCGTAATAAGTTCTCATAATATACATATCAAGACAATTTATGTGTAAATACTAAAATACAAAATTTGGAAACGTGCTAGTCAAATGACTGGTGACCTCATTTGCTTTGTAGGCATTTACCGACCAGAGATGACATCCAACTCTCGTTCACGTGCCTATATAATTTTTCCTGTGGAAGCTGCCGGCCTAAATTAATGTGCATGTAACCATTACTCACTGCGCTCGTTGTCTCATTATGTACGTGTATATTTGCGTGTACAGTTTATGCGGACGCCGCTGAAAACACCCGAGTAAGGTACAGTGATACTTCATCCGAAGGATCTCAAGCGTTCTCCTGGCTTATTTATTATTCATGGCGAGATAATGAAGACATCAGGCCCAAGATATTGGAATTTCCTTCTTATATTTTCCTCACTGTAAAAGACACATGTTTTGGACCTCTCAACATTTGCATTAGGGATTTCCTTTTGTACCGAGTCATTATTCTACATTTCTTAAACTAACTTTTATATTTTCTGTTTTACTTTCGCTGATTTCACATAATGTTGGTTTTCCATTAAATATGGAATGAATGTCAAATTTGAAAGCTTCATATATATATATAAATATATATATATATATATATATATATATATATATATATATATATATATATATATATATATATATATATATATATATAGTGTATATATGTGTGTATAAATATATGTATGCAAACCACCATTTGTATGCAAATATTCTACTAAAAAGAGTGAATGCAGAAACCTTAGTAAACTTGTTTTCACACATCTCTCTCTTTTACTTTAGTTTGTTATTAACATTTCCAGGACAATTGAAGGTGCTTTATAGTGTTTAGTGATGGGCAAAACCATCACTCACTATTCAACATTTTCACAGAATCAACTGAAAAGCAATAACCAAAGAAACAGTCTCCATGAACATAAAATAATTGTATTCAGCTGAGCAGAGGTAAATAGGAATGCCATTTCCTATATCCTGCTATTTCTTTTAACTTCAAATGTTTTCTGTTTTGTTGATTCGTAAATATGATTTAAACTTTCAAGGCCTAGATGAGGGTATCAATATTGTTTTTCTTAAAATCTAGAAATTCTTTACACAGAAAAATTATTGGATAAATCTGTGTTCTGACAATTAAGGGAAAATATCCAGGAACTGATCAACTTTTAATAAGCTTTCTAAATATTGCCTCGAATTAGTAAGGTGCTCATTTTTTCGGACATACGGCTAGTAATTGGTGCAGATAAAAGTATCTCTTGATGCAGTAATCCCTTCATCATCACCACTAATATATCCATGTGTAGGCGAATATGTCCAAAGTGGGACTATGAACAACTGCAGTGACTAAGCTATCCTAGGCCATTGTATCCCAGAGTTCTACTGTAACCCTGCCTAGCCTAAAAAATCAATATTAACTTTTAAGATTTTATAGGTTCTAAAGAGATGAGAATGATCCATGGTGTCTTTTTAAAATAAAGAGTATACGAAACACAAAATAACCAAAAAACGTGACACTAGCATCCTAATTATGGCATTCGAGAGGTTTGCCACAGTATCCTTGACTGCCTAAACTGTGAATTCATAATAACTATTATTAGACACATGGTATCCAAAGGTATTGTATTTTGTATAATGTGTGTGCGTGCAGGTGTATGAATAATGAATGCTGTGTATGTTCATGGGTAAGGGGAAAATGAAAACATGTTCGCTGGATTTCCCTGTTATTTACATTTTCTGTGGGTAGCCACCATTATCTGTGTACAGTACAGTACAGTCCAGCTATCTCTAAAATACTGATTTCAAAACAGCCCTCTATACAGTAAAACCTGACCGTTCACTTCTCCCTAGCGCAAAACTGTTAACACTCCAAAAAAGCAGGAGCGAGGGCAAGCCATGGGCCGATTAAATAAGCAGTTTTTATCTTCATCCACACCTAACACTCCTTATTACCCTTTCCTGACTCACCCCCCTCCTCATCAATAAGCTAACCTGCACATAACATTCTGATTGAGGCAGAAACTGTAGTACTGTACAATAATTAGCTGCTTAGCTTAGCTGAGCAGAGGTATTTTTTGCACTCTCGTCAAGACATTTTGATCTTTACTCTGCATATGCATCTGCACCTGCGCGCTTTAATCAAACTTAAGCCACTTGGTGCAGTCAAGCAGGGTGCAGTCAAGGCATGGTGCAGATAGGGAAAAGTAAATGGTCGATGGATTAAAGAAATCTTTGATAATCTTGCATTTACAAAAAAATACATCATATTTATATGCTGTAAATGTTGGGCTGAATGCCTTTATTCTCTTAAGCCCTAACAAAGACTAGGGCATGCTCTCTCTGGATGAGGGTAAGGTGCAGAGAGAGCAAGTGTCCAGTCAGTAACATCGTAGTTGCTGAGAGACAGCTCACAGCTCATACACTAAAAACCCCTTTATTGCCCCTCCAAGAATTTGGCAAGAACAATATTCTCTTAAACTCATTTTTTTTGCACAAAATTCACGGGTAAATAAAGAAAAAATAAAAGCAACTGTTGAACAAATGTCTGTAGACAAGAGAGACCAAGAAAAAAAATCATAATAAATGATCGGGAATGTAAGTCAGTACAAGCACACACTGAGCCAAACGTAATAATATCAACTTATAACTTATTGTTTAAGCATAAGAAAACCTCTTTAATGGACAAACTCATCAATTAATCCATGAGTTTAACATACAAAATCTGTCATTCAAGTAGGTTTGGATTTATTTCAAACAGGGTGCAATGGCAAAGTGGGTGTGGGCAGTACAGTGAAGTGTGAGCAGCAAAGTGGGTGTGGTGGTACTGTGAGTGTGGGCAGCACAGTGGGTGTGGCGGTACAATGGGTGTGGGCACCACAGTAGGTGAAAGTATAGGTATTATCTGGATCGTTGACTTCAATCCCAGTGAAAACACAGGGTGATTAACTGGATTGTTGGTTACAATCCCAGTGAAAGTACAGGTGATTAACTGGATCACTGATTACAATTTCAGTGAAAATACAGGGTGATTAACTGGACTGTTGAATACAATTCCAGTAAAAATTCAGGTGATTAACTGGACCCTTGAGTACAATTTCAGTGAAAATATCAACTATACGATGATGACATATACTCTTTCATTCAATGTATGAATTACTCTTTTTTAATATTAGGTACAGAAAATCATAAATTGTCCCTTGCAAGGGCAATTTAGGGGGGGAACACAGTCATCTTAACGGTAATTTCAATCACAACAAACATAAGTAGGAATAAACTTTTTAAGCATTTGACATCAAAGACCTTTGCAAATGATGTTTATGAGACTTGTAGATGACATTATTAAGGTTTCGCTAAAATTTGGATTGTATTTTGCTAGTTTTCATTGCCCTGGCTCTCCAGTTCATGGTACCAGGTACTGTAGGTCTTATGACATGCCGGAAAACATTTCCATTTGGGTAATATCTCTTTTGGCCTGGAAAACATTTCCATTTGGGTAAGTAATATCTCTTTTGGCCTAAGTGTTATTAATTCTGAACCGATTCCCAAGAAGAAGGCTGCATTGACTTGGGTAAGTAATATCTCTTTTGGTCTAAGTGTTATTAATTCTGAATTGATTCCCAAGAAGAAGGCTGCATTAGTCAGGTAGCCAGCGTAAGCAGCAATTACGAAGTGTTAAAAAATTTATCAGAATCTCCCCTATGTAATAGATCGTAAATCTCTGTCGTCTAATACCGAGAAAATTTTTTTCCTTTCACTTTGATTAAACTGACAGTTCAGGGGTTTCTAGTTCCTCCTCTCTTCTTTTTCGATATCCTAAAAGCTAAACTTGTTTCATTGTGACCTAATTTTCAAGTTTTGTTTTTTCACCTTTAAATGTAAACACCCTGAACTCTTTTTCTCAGCAGCTGCCTTAGTTTCTCGTTTTAAGCACTGCTTTTGGTTTTTCTCTCCCTGCTTACTCTTTTACGCTCTAGTGACTTCCGCGGCTTATTTTTTCTCCATCTGCTGCTAGTTTATAATTTTCTGTAAAGAAAAACTATTGCGACGGCTTTGTCTGTCCGTCGGCCCTCAGATCTAAAAACTACTGAGGCTAGAGGGCTGCAAACTGGTGTGTTGTTCTTCCACCCTCCAATCATCACACATATCAAATTGCAGCCCTCTAGCCTCAGTAGTTTTTGTTTTATTTAAAGTTAGCCATGATCGTGCGTCTGGTAACGATATAAGACAAGCCACCACCAGGCCGTGGTTAAAGATTCATGGGCCGCGGCTAATACAGCATTATATCGAAACCTTCGAAAGACAATATATTTTCGGTGGCCTTGATTATACAATGTACAGAAAACTCGATTGCGTCGAAGAAACTTAGTCGCATTTTTTTTTAAAGATTCCCTACAATCAGGTTTTTCCGTTAAAATGGTGTAACTTATTTTCCCCACTAAAATGAGGATATCAGGTATCTTTTCTGTTACCTTCCATTTCACTTCAGGCCTAAACGTCTACGGAAACTTAAGTGGTCAGTTCAGGCAGGTGTTTCTTTGTAGCTTCTTTGAGTGACTGAGCAGCAATTAAAAAGATTCAACACTGCATATCATTTTGTGTTAAAGCATCATACGCAAACAGTAAGACTAAGTGAATATTCTGCAAACAAACAAAAATTAAGAAAATTACATTTCAATATGATCCAGTAAAAGATTTTACTTTTATGACACAAATATTTAAGATTAAAGCAAATCAAATAGAGAAAGAAATACGTGGTATCAAAGTATTCACTGCTCCCCATGGGCCTTAAAAGATAGGTCAGACATGATCTCTGAGAGTTCACGGATTAAGGTCTTTGATGCAAAATCAAATAAATATTCCAAATGACTTGAAATGAAAGCCTCGACATTAGTCCAGATAATTAGAAATGATGTTTCAAAATCCTCCCTGAATTACTTTAGACCAAAGTTTGTAAAAGTTCCTTGCAGTCTTACTGTTTTAGGAGTGTTGCGTTGTTCTATTCAGGTAGTAAGTTTTAAAGAAATTGTTCTACTTTAAAACAAAAATCACCACATTTACAATGCTTCCAACTTGAATATTCATGCAACGAGCTTGCACTAGCGACCTACACGTGCCCCTGCAGTAAACAAAACACTGACATTCAAGGATGAAAAGTTTTCTGGTAAGAAGAAAAATAGCCTTACGATTTCCCAAGTGCCTTCTAGGTATGTGAGTTACAAAAGGTAGTGAAACTCGGAAGATACTGAAAACTCTGATAGGATATATTTAAAACTGTGTAAGCGAATAAGAAAAAAAAAATTGTTGGTGTTAGGAATACACACAGCTCGCACAGATGTTAAGAAAATGAACCTTTTTCCAAGTTCTTTGCGAAGACAGGAGTCCAAATAAATTGTGAATGGTGCAATTTCCAGTATTATGGAATTAGAATATGATGATACTGGTGTGCCGAACATTACCAAGAGTAGAGCAGTTGTAAGTTTTTATCAAGTGGAGCATTTAAAAATACTGTGGAAAAATATATTGATAAGAAGGTGAAGGCCTATGATAATCAACACGTTAGACTAGTGACCCTCAACTCAATGATCACTTGAGTATGCGTGAAAAATTCTGCATTTGAGGAGTTCGATATTACCATCATGCGTATTTGAGGTATACAAGGCAAAATTGAATCAATTAGGCACGACAGACTTCCTGATGGACCTCGAAAGGGATTGCTGGACAGAATCAAGGCCTTCGAAGTAGCACTGATAAATAACTTAAACTAATAATAACATTAGAGTTCAGGGGTATAAACTTTCAATATTATACAGCGGACAGAAAAAAAGTATAAGATATTTCTAGCAATAACGGAATGGAAACACAAGACGCAAGTAATATTAATATAGTAAGAAAAGGATAATCTAAATCCATTTACATTCTACAGAGACGAGACATTAAAAGCAAAGTCATCTTGCATAGTTTTTTAGGGACAGAAAAAGACCCAGAGAGCAGAGTGGTTAGTGTTAAAATTTCATTGCGTGGAAAGTACTGAATATCACAAGGGTGTATGCACCATCTAGGCAGTAGGGTAAGCCTTACAGAGAAAAGAAATTTAAGAAAGATAATCTTTGTTACTGAAGAGGGAACGCAGGCCAGTAAGAAAGATTTTAGTAAACTTCTAGTTACCTGATCTCACCCAAGTTCCAGAAATTGTTAGATGGTTTAAATTTAAGACATGCGTACTTTGTGAGAACTGGAATTTTTTTTAACTAACATGTTTAATGATAAAATATTGTAAAATTTTCCTATTTCTTTAGGCCGTGTTGTTTGAGTTGATGTTATTTTTCAATTCAAACGGGAATAAAACTTGGGAAACGTTTTGACAGCTGAATGTATCATTCTGATAGGACAAAGGAATTTGTCAAGAACTTTCCAGTTTTTGGGCATAATGTCAAGAATACACACGCGTACACACACACACAGGCACACACACACACACACGTAAAAGTGTTCTGTAAAGTTAACTGATTTTTAGGGTTCAATTGGTATCTTTCTCCAAACTGCGTATAATGCAGTATATTGACCGTTCATCATAATAGTACAATTGCAATATATTGCAATCTGCTTGAAATATGGCAATGTTACAAGCAAATCTTCGAAACTGAGTTGGTTTGAAAACAGGCTCTGGAAACTAAATGAAAGCAAATTATCGGGATAATATAATATTTTCTATCAAAGGAAAAACTGATGGTTAGAAAAGTAATTTAATGGAAGGTGCTAAGATAAGGGCTGGGACAGAGAAGAAAGTCAAAGGTGAAAACGTTTTGATATTTTAGATGAAACAACAGAAACTTCAGAAAGAAAACTTATGAAAAATGATAATGGGAGCTATTGAGAACGACGCAAATGGAGGCGAAATCTTCATACATCCAGATTTAACTATGTTGTAGCTTCAAGATTATTTTATGAGTATGCTCTTAACAAAATAATGAACATGCTCTCGATGTCCAGAATGAGTTTTTAAGATTTGAAGATAAAGCTGTAACAGAAAACCGTGCATTAGTTGAAGGTGTAAGTGGTTATGTCAAGAGCAAAATAATCAAAGGCATGAATGACAATAAAAGCCCAATGATAAATGGTATAATTTCACGAGAGATTTTGGAAAATTACAGGGAAGGAATTTACCGAAGCTATGAACATTATGATGCAATTAGATGCTTTTTCACTGTCGAAGTGATGACATACAGTAATTACACCTTTATTGATGATGACGGTGGACAATGAAATTGTGAAATTATTTTGCAATACAATGAGGAATGTAACCAATAATCTTATTTCGAAAGAACAGTCTTGTAGGAGTCCTGGATTCTAAGTTGTTGCTTAGAGACATTGTCTACAACTGTACTGAAAATATCCTGCAGCGCCCAAATACCTCTAGAATGCCAACCGGAAAAGTATACTTTTAAACTCATGGCAGCAGTGAGAGTGCATGAAAAATTCATAAAATGGATTCAAGATGCGTATAATAATATCTCAAGCAGAATTTTGATTAATGGATTGTTAACCGAGCCTTTTAGTTCGCGTCTCCGGCCGGCCAATGAAGAATGAGAGGAATTTATTTCTGGTGATAGAAATTCATTTCTCGCTATAATGTGGTTCGGATTCCACAATAAACTGTAGGTCCTGTTGCTAGGTAACCAACTGGTTCTTAGCCACGTAAAATAAATCTAATAATTCGGGCCAGTCCTAGGAGAGCTGTTAATCAGCTCAGTGGTCTGGTTAAACTAAGGTATACTTTTTTTGCTGTAAATTGATCTATCAGGTAAGGCTGGCTTCAATAATGTTGTTTGTGATATAACTAGAACCTATTTATAGATAATAGGAAATAACGTCATATCGCCTGCAATCCTACCTGATGATAAACGAAGTACTGTATTATTGTTATACAGAATAGTATACAAATTTAAAAGGGGTTCTTGTGTAAGGTTAAACCAACAGAAAATGTCTATTTGTGGACTAGCGCTTTGGAGTAATGAAAGTAGCTGGTCTTCCGCATTGTTCAGCAACAAAGAGGCCCCTACGAATATACTTGGTCCACTCTACTTCAATTGTTATGATGACGCACTATCTCTGAATTGGAATACTTCGGTTCCGAGAATGTAAAGAGGGACTGAAATATTTTATGACAATTGTAAAAGCTTTGTTGTGCTCGAAGGTCCGGTGTTTTGCATATTTAGCCACATGTTTGTTGGTAGAAATGTTCACGGTTTTAAAGAGGCTGCCAGTTAGCTGTGGTATAATAGGCATCAGCCAACATAAGCAGGAATCCTTTATTTAAAAGATGAAGGGGAATCGGAAAACTCCCAATGTTTGCTGTCGTCGTCCTTCGATAAAATGTTTCTTGAAATTAAGTTGTTTTAGAGTTTTACAAGAACTTTGAATATCCACGTTTATTACAGAGTCCGTTGATCATTGGTCGTTGAATTCTTATTTACGTACCTTCTCTAATAAACAGGGGCATTCGAAATTCTTGTTACAATCTAAAAAGCAATTGTAGCCAAGTGATTGCTATGAAAGCCAAAAATATTTCGCTCTACAAACAGCTTCACTATTCGTGGAGCCTAGAATACTCTGGCGATGAGGCTAGAATTAGATTAACCACCAACAAGCTATAACAAACTTACAATGGAAAATGAAAATGAAAGTATGCTTCCTTTCTTATACAAAATAGCTTATCAGGATTAAGAGTCAACTTCTTACATAAATGTTTTAAGAATTTTAAATAAATACACTTTCATCAAAAAGCAAAAAGTTTTCATAATGAAATCGTTTCCTCAAAACCTTGCTTTATCAAAGGTATTTCTGTATATATTTTTTATATGGCAGGTTAAGGAGGTTCTTGCAACAATTATAACAGCAAAGGAAAATAATTTTATTTAATGAAAAATTAATTAAATGAAATTGCCAATTTTAGATGATTGCGTAAACATCTCTTTCCGTTTTGGAACACAAAAAATCTCTAAAAACATGTTCTACCAACAAACATCAGAATTATATTCTAAAGAACATATAAATTAATGTTTCGCCAGTGTTACCAATTAGCATATATTGCCTCCTCTCTGAGAACCCTTTCTTCGTGACATTACGATCAGTGAGGATAATACGATTAAGGGAAATTACGATCCTCAGGGAACGATCTGCAGCTTCAGTCACCTACCAAGAGGTCTAGTATCCTCACTCATTAGACAATATTACGAGGTCATATGTTACAATATTTTTAACAGTAATGGCATCAAAATAATATTCAGAGATAATCTAATTTTCCTGTAGAAACCCAACTAATTTATTTTGCATGTATTGATCATGATCACAACTGTTTTGAATTTATATCTTTAAGAATTAACACTACCTATTTCTTAATGATAGACTGCATTTTAAATTGAACACGGCGCGTGCGTTGTCTGTGATTAGTGGGACAAATTTTTAAAACGCTGTGACGTACCTGAATTCAGCCCTTCGTCACGAATCTGAAATTTCCTTTCATTGAGGCCTTCTGTCTTTAAAATAATAAGCGCAAAAACAACTGTTCCTGTGACCCAAAATATGTTGATGAAGAATATACTTATCCTTGTACAGAGAAAGAGCATACAATCTAAGTTGTATGTAAATTTGCAAGGTCAAGTGTGAATTGTAAATATCTCAAACCTCACAATGGGTATCACACTCTTATAACTCTTGTAAGGCATTTATATATATTACAGCCATGCAAATGTGATGCAACATGATTCTTTTTATACCATCCAAAACCTCAGACGCAACATAAAATGTTGTGAGGTGGCCAAGTATCGTTAACCTTTTTTTTTTATTCCTATATCATATATGTTGTTAAGTATGTGAATTCACAACTAACATGATTCTCCCTGTGGGTTAATAACAATGATATCTTTTATTCCTTGGTATCGGTCGTAATTTACGTGAAATGAACTGAATATATATACTTTATTTTTGCAATACTTAGCTCAAAGCATGGTGTGGCAAGGTTGACAGTCAGTGCTGCCAAAGGCAACTCGCACAACTTGCTAAAAGAAGTGGTAATCGTAACTACCTCTACGGCATACAACAATAGACATAATAGGCTCAACAACAGTCATAAAAATTTTTTCAAAACAGATATAAGAATTACAAATAATTTTATTTGAAACTTGGAGTCTTAAGCTATGTTCAAACTACCCATATGTTGCGTTCTTTGAATAATAACAGATAATGATTCTTAAAAATTAAATCCAAAAGATAGCTATTGATTTGAAGTTATTAATATTAACGTCAAGGCCTGTGCAACAGATTTTTTTTAAATTAACGAAGAATATTATTTTCTTAACAGTCCTTCTGCTTGATTTTGGTATATAATTTATTCACAAAGAAACCTCAAGTGTGAGAATATGTAGATATCCTTATATGCTTTCCCACCACAAATTGTTAGTACAGAGATGTGAATGTTATGAATAATGTTTTTAGCAAGTAGAAAAAACTAACACACCTAAGCATTGGAACAAAACCTTCCTGTTAACAAGAGTAATAAAGGCGAATACTTGCTAGTAAACCATTATTTTTGAAGTAATTAAGAAATATAACACATATAATTTTATCTTTTATGGATATACAAATATTCCTATAACAAATATACAATAAACATTTTCAAGATCATTTTATTGTCTTTACACACTGTAGACCTATGTCCCAGTTGGTTCAAGTTGCTGCCACCCCAATGGCTAAGGCATACAGGCCACGCCCACCCGTTGATATCAGTGGATGACTTTTAGCTACAGTACTAACTTCGTATTTATTTCTTTATCTTTTTTTCAGCATTGAGGCTTAAAAATAATCAAATAGGGCTGTTTAACATTTTATCGTTGCAATAAAAGCCAGTATCATAATGTTATTAAAACTTTACATGATTTTTCTTATCATTTTAACATTTGAACCTAGTCTTGATAAAGACATTTATTTTCTCGAACGTATCGGCACTGAGAGAACAAAAGTTTTGGAAATATTCCGACAATGTTTTACTGAAATGTGGGACAATGTTTTACTGAAATGTGGCTACACGTAATATTTTCTTACAGTTTTGATATATATGATATATGTTTTCGCATTGAAATAAAAGACAAATATGTTGAATATTTGGTTGCTGGTTGGTGAATTTTGAACGAAATCCTATGCAGTCATGTAGCATCACTTATGAGCATGGCTGTACCACGAACACCAATCTTGCTATATTTCACACTCAGACTGGGACATACAAGAACAGACATTTTATACTTTGGATGGAAATCATCTACAGTGAACCAAATTTTTAACCTTGTGGTAGAGCAGGCTGTCCTAACTACTATACTAAGAACATAAGGTAATGTGCAAACTGCATACCGCCTTCTGCAAGAAAATAAAGTCTGACAAAGACATGAGCGTCAAACTATGATAATGAAGGCAAACAATGAAGGTACAATACCCTTCCACTGATACCAAATAACATCAAGAACAGAAAGACTATTGACATCAAGGAATAAGTAAATGGCAATACAGATGCAACTTAACAATGGATTTCATAACTCTGACCCTTTTAACAACACGTTCCATGATACCGAGAGAGAGAGAGAGAGAGAGAGAGAGAGAGAGAGAGAGAGAGAGAGAGAGAGAGAGAGAGAGAGAGAAATTAAATCACATGGCTAGAGTGCTTCTCACTGAACTGACCTTTCGGCCAGAGATCAAGTCTGGAATACATCCCACTATTCTCGCTGCATATCTTATCCACTGCAAATCTTCTGATTATTCTCACAGATGCTGCCAGTGTGAATTAATAAAGCGATTGTAAGCGTTTTCTGAATCTGTTAACACATCTTGACGGAATTCAAAGGTATTCTAATCGAAGTTGTCATCTTTAAGATAATTGTGCTTGAATTCTTGTGATGTATATTTATGAGTGTATATATCTTGTTATTTGTATTATTTAAGATTTCTATGGACTTAGAAACCTCATACTTTATTGTTTCAATTTAACATTACGATAAAGGGAGTTAATAAAACTTGAACTTGAAAATATCACATACCCAAACTTGAAACCCATTCATTCATTATTATGATGTGAGGCTATTATATCGGCGTTAGGTCTCCTGATCCAATCATTATCTTTCATTGCTTAGGCAAGGAAAGACAGTTACTGGAGAGAACGATATAACTTTCAGAAATTAATCCAGCTTCATTTCTCTTTGTTAGCAGTTGATTTCCTTATGGAATTCTTGGTCAGACATTTGGAAACTTACTGTCTGCAGATGTACGATAACTGTCAAAGTAATCAGTTTTGAAGCCTGTGAAATATGGCTCAAATATCCCCGTTTGATGAGGATAATAAAACATGCTCAGTAAACTTATTTTATATGCTTTTGCTTCTTGCACTCTCTGACTTGTATTTGAATAGTTGTTTTCGCACAAATGCAAATCACATATATCAGTTGTTCATTCTAGTCTCCAGTTTCAAAGTTTTTATCTCCCAGTTTCATTGACCGTGATATACAACCCACTGATATATAGATTATCATTCACCATATATTTCACTGATCTCCCGACCATTTTCCACAGTGATTCAGCTGTTCACGTCTTCTGTTTTAGAAATGAGTGAGGTGGTGATGACAACTGTAAATTTAAAATGCAGTATTGAATGTACTGTAATCTAAAAAAAAAAATCGAAGCAACATGATTAACTTAAATTAAGTTGATTATTAATCTTATTGTAATTACGGTTACGAGATTTTATTCTTACAAAAGATAACATTTTAGAAAGAAGATAACGCATTGATAAACACAGTCATGACTTGAGGTCAAGTACATTCAAATTAACATCCAAATCAGATTAATGGCTTAAGTAGCATTTAGATTAATAAAACAATGGAATCTTATGTAACACAGCTTTTGGTAAATTTTAAAAAGACTTCTGTTCGTTCATGTTTTAATTATAAGTTAAGCTTTACCTCTGGTGCAGATTTTAAACAACAGTATTAAATGAACTAAGACAATTGTCACCTTTAGTACTGAGTTTCATTCTGTGTTTCACTAACGTGTCGATATTTTTTCCCCTTGAATTTTTAAGGCTTAAGAATCGTGAAATTTAAGAAGCCCGCAAGATGAAATTGACAAATACACATACACATTTCGACTGAAAGTAAAGCAGAAAGCATTCCGTTTACATCACTTTTTTTATCGTTGCATCTCCCTCATCGGGGTAAGTATCACGAAATCACTATGTATATTTAAAATTTATATTATTTTGTTTTACTGAAACCAACAGCCAAAAAAAATTGTCAATTTGACTAAGGACCAAAAAATACCAGCCCCTTACAATAATTCTCTCTCTCTCTTCTCAAGGTGTACAAAAGACCACGAAGTAATTAAGTCTGGAATCATCTACAACCCCTATAGGCTACGCGAACTCAAGTATCACGTAACCTATTTAAGGTAAAAGAGTCATCTCTCGCACAACAGCAGTTTAAGACTTCACGCAAAACAACTGACTATTAGCATGCTCTGGGATGCAGGCTAATGGTATCATCTTGCCATGAATGTAATTTGGTTGCTCAAATTGAGAGCCCTGTTTTCTTCGGCAATCAAAACTTTCATGGCTAAGTAACGAGATGTGCAATGATAGAGTACGATCTTTTCAAGGGAATAGGATATTTATAAAAAAAATTAACAATCTTTCCTTAGAAGAAGGAAAGTAATGTCTTGTATTATGACCAAGATCTTATGAAATTGGAGATATATAATAACAAAGATATTTGCAGCCACTGTACAGATATATATGTGTATATATGTGTATGCATATATGTATATACACACACACATATATATATATATGTATATAAATATATATACTTACTGTATGCATATATATATATGTATATATACATATATACGTATGTATACAGTATGTATATCTACTTTACACACACACACACACACACACACACACACATATATATATATATATATATATATATATATATATATATATATATATATATATATATATATATATACACATATATCTGTACAGTGGCTGCAAATATCTTTATCATATATCTCCAATTTCATAAGATCTTGGTCATAATACACGAAATTACTCTCCTTCTTCTAAGGAAAGATTGCTAATTTTTTTATAAATATCTATATATATATATATATATATATATATATATATATATATATATATATATATATTTATATATATATTATATATTATATATATATATATATATATATATATATATATATATATATATATATATATTATATATAAATATATATATATATATATATTCATCCAACCTTGTTTTCCCCTATCTTGCAAAAGTCGCGCAGGTTGGTAGCTGACAGAAGAAAAACCGTCTCTCTCTCTCTCTCTCTCTGTCTGTCTGTCTGTCTGTCTGTCTGTCTCTCTCTCTCTCTCTCTCGCATTCGCTCTTTCTTTCTTAAGCTCTAATACAATCCTACATCTAGGCGGGTATGTTTAGATCAAACCTGGGATACAAAAATAGACTTTATTTCGTAAACGCAATATGAGATTGGTTAAATAAAAAAAAATGAGCTAATAGCAAGTTTTAAACCAGCCCCCCCCCTTAAAAAGTGATAATACGAGAAACCAAATTCCCTTTCCCCCACATATTAATACCAGAGTCCATTAGTTAAACACAACAAAGACAGATGTCTAAAACAGTCACCCCGACCATTGTCCATGCTATTTGCACACCTGTGCGTGGTCTATCCCAGTAACTTCTGCCAATCAAAGAAACATTTTTACATTATTAGTTTAATATGAGACAATGCGGGATATTTCCCAAAACAACTAAAAACCAATAAAGAAAACGCGTAAATAATAATAAGATAAACCACAGACATTAAGAAATAATAAAACACACGGCAAGGCACTGAATGTTCACAATTTTTTTAACTTACCATTTCAACGGGTAATAGGGAGCTTATCTTTTCACCGTCCATGGTAACCGGCCCCAACAACAATAATGACCTGTATTTCACAGAAGATCTTGCACTTGCCTTACCGGCCACTCCCTTTATCTGCAAGTCTCCCGAAACAAATTACATTAATTTTAACATACTACTTCATAAACGCTGTCATGGCATGTTTCACGCAGATATTACCTTAACAAGCGTACTGCAGTTGGTTTTAGGATAGTGAAAAATAAACGGGTAGTCGGATTTAAAGTGTCCAGTTGCTTTTCTGGTGTTTTCAGCGTAAGGGTGTTATATTTTTATGCTAACGTCTACGGCACAATTCGTTCGCCTTGCTGAGTTCCGTCGCCATAAGTTATGCTGAGTATACTATTTCCTTTTCCAGATAATCATATGAGCATATTCTAAAGCCGCCCGAGAAACAGATTACATCCAGCCATGACCTATACAGAAACTTCATGATAATTTATGACATGGAGGGAAGAAAGACAAAACACTGCTTTGTATATAGAGGAGTAGTAGTAGTAGTAGTATTAATGTAGTTTAACCATACCACTGAGCTGACTAATTGTATTTTGCTTGTTCTCTTACGATTAAAAACTCTATGAAGGACGATTTAATGTCTTTTTCTTACTCGGGTTCATCTAATTTACGGCACTAGTATATGCAATTTATCTACAAATGGAAACCTCCCCATCAGTGTCTCAAACCGTAAAGATATCATCAGCGCCTAACAACCAGACCAAATTTCTTTTAAAATATTACATTCACAATATCGCTAAGAGGAGAAACAAGGACTGTTATTAACAGAGAAATATTGTTGGTTGCGCGGTTTAAAGAGTAAAACCAACTTTCCTCCTTACCACGACAAAATCCACTTTTCAAACTTGAGGAAAGGAATACGATTAAACAAGTTAAGGGTGCCGCCATCGAGGAGAATTGTGGGACATTTCTAGGAGAGGTTAGGTTGACTGGGTGATCAAGGGATCCTGTTCGGGGAAGGATAAAGCGTTCTGAATGAGGCTAAAGTAATTACTCGTCAAATTCCTTACTTGTTTCCGTCGTATTGTTTTCCAAAGTTTTGTTTTCTGTTTTGCGTTTTTCCGTATCATTGTTTGCTTGTTTTAGTGAATTTTTCACTAGAACTCAGCAAAAATAAGGGAATCCACGGCGCAACTTATTTTTATGATCAGGATGGGAGAAAAATGATACTGACAAAGCAGAGAAGGTGAAACAGTCTACACTCAAACGCAAGAGACGGAGGGCGAGCAATACATATTTTAAGTAAAAGATTTCATAACTTGAGAAACGAAATTCATTACAGAATTATCGGCACCTAAGCCAGACATTTATTTTAACACAATTTGACTCAAGATGTTGTATCCTACCTTTGCAAACGGTATATTTTAGATTAGCTTGAAAATCCAGGACTTCATACCCTATTTGATATTAGATAGAGTAGAGGGGTCCAGGCTGCAGTAGAACGCAGCATTCTGTATGTTAGGTTAGGATATATCCTTCTTAAAAGGTATTGCAATTATTTTGCAATACCTCTTTTTGCTAAACGTATAACTTATATAACACCTCTACGTCCCTAATTGGTCCTCTTACTGTTTAAATGTATTCTAGTGCTCTTTGTTTTTTCTGCAACTAAAAACTTGTTCCCAGTGTACACCCTACGATGTTTAGAGAGGTGGGGATTGGGGAAAAGACGAATTACTAGTGAAAAGCAAACTAATATATATATATATATATATATATATATATATATATATATATATATATATATATATATATATATATATATATATATATATATATATACACATACATATACATATACAGCATGAGAAACTGATACTGTATGTCCAAAGGAAAATAGTTATCCATGAGTCTTTGGAAGATAAATGAAAAGAACCTGGCACCAAATGACTGCCAATTATTGATCTGAGGTGGAGGCTTGTTTTATAGCTATTTGATCTAGATATTTCTTATCACATCCAGTATTTATTTAATCAAACTTGCCCCTTCTGGACAAATTTCTTATTAGACAAACTATGTTATTATCTATAAAATCATTAAGTATATTTTCATTGTGTGGCCGTAAACTGATATTTTCTGCTTCTCACCATTAGAATAAAAACAACTGGATCATTCTGTTGAAGTTTCTCAGTTGAAACTTTTGGGACATTTCAATGTTTTCGGCCTCAATACTTTGTAGCTACATATTCGCAATGTCCTTTGAACTCAATAGAAAACAAAGCATATTGTACAAAACTATGATTTCTTAAATAAACAAGTAAAGTTTCTTCGGTGGTGGCCTGCGTTGTTGGCACCTAGAGCGGTGCCAGATGCACGATTATGGCTAACTTTAACCTTAAATAAAATAAAGATTACTAAGGCTAGAGGGCTGCAAATTGGTATGTTTGATGATTAAAGGATGGATGGTCAACATACCAATTTGCAGCCCACTAGCCTCAGTATTTTTTAAGATCTGAGGGCGGACAGAAAATGTGCGGGCGGACAGACGAAGCCGTCACAATAGTTTTCTTTTGCAGAAAACTAAAACCAAAATATGGCAGCTAAACGTTGGAAGGCTTTGTTGGACTGTCCCTATATCTCAGTGAACTCAAATGAGTGAAAATGGTACCGTATAATCTCTTCCTGCTTTATAATTATACAATAGCATTTACGATAGTTGCCAGTAGCTTAAACAAAAAAGAAAACGGGATAACAGGATCAGTTAAGAAACAGTTTAAACGAAATGTGCTATTTAACCGTAACAGAAAGTCGGAACAAGACACAAATGAATATTTCTGTTGGACCAATAATTATCTTGGCTGCTAGTGAAGCTAATCAATTATTTACTCACTGTTGGTGGAGAGGGAAAGGGGAGCCGTTAAATCATGAATACTGGCCTGCATTGAAACGTCTGGTTTCACGCGGTTTATCCCTTCCGTGAATGAGTGAGTATGGTGCTGGCCTGGGAAATCCTGAAAAGTAGGTTATTATTATTATTATTATTATTATTATTATTATTATTATTATTATTATTATTATTATTATTACTATTATTATTATTATTATGTAGAGTATAAATTGTTGTTTTATTCAACTTGGAAGAGTTCATGTTGCAATTTTGATTCTATAAATCACAGTCTCGTATCTCGGACTCTGAAGCCCTTATTTTCTTTACGGTTATCTTTACTAATTTTCCTTATAAAAATAAACGACAATATAAACAGAAACCTTAGAAAACTGAAAGGGAAAATGTATAATTAAAAAAATTAATAGGAACAACTTTACCCAAAACATGCTTCAGACGGCATAATGTATGGTTTACCAAAGATTAATAAGTAAAACCTTTTAATCAGGCCTGTTTCATAATCAACAAAAGCACCCTAATTATAACTTTTCAACATTCCTAAGTACTCGCAACAACCATCTTTACAGTGGCAAGTAAGTTTTGGGTAAATCCGGAGAAAAATCCGAATGTAGCAAACATGATTAGCTTTGATGCACAGTCTCTGTATCAACTTTTTTTGACGGAAGAAACAGTCCAAACAGTTATTAGTTCCTTTTCAACCAATAATAACCCTTTCAGAATCTCCATAAAAGTGATAATGAACGGTTTATGAAATTGGCAACCGAAGACAATTTTCTTCTTTTTTTCTGTCTTCCATAACAAGTACTTGAAACATCTCGGAAGACTTGCTTATTAACAAAACCGTCCTAATGAGATTAAACCTGAAATATATAAGTCCTGTGACGATGAAACATAATTGGTTTTTTAAGGAGAGTAAATCATGTCTTTTTTTTTTATTAGCAATAGTGCTCAGAGTACAAACGCAAGAATTGCAAAGGAAAGAGACAAATAAGCTCATACCTTGCCATAATCCAAGACTAAAAAAATACTAACTCTGTACTGAAATTCTTTACATGAAAAAAAATATACAATCAAAACATTTGTATATCGAGCTATTAACATATTTTCAAACTTCACAACACAGTAGGCTGGCTCATTAGGGTTAACAGTGTTAACAAATTGTTTAGAGTGCCTCATAATTTGTTCACGAAAAATTGTCGTAAGTAGAGGATTTTCCGACTTCGTGTCACTTACATAGAATTGTTATGGAACAATTGTTTACCATTATATTGTCTGAGCGATGGCTTATATTAAATGAAGCGCTATTCATGGTTCAAGTTAACTACTCTTGTTAGTATAATCAATGATTTGTTATTGGCTGGTGGGTATATTATAAAAAGACTTCTTTTTAAGGGTGAGAGGAGGTAGGTACATTTTGCGATGAATATGGCATAGAAAGTATATAACAACCTTTATCCTAAAATATATATATGTGTATGTATATTGTATCAATAAACGGTAACACCAGTTTTGTTTGATTTCTCAAAATTTCCTTCGGTAAGCAATATTCTTTTGTCTTATGTAATAAAAGGAACAATATAATCACTAGTGTTTCTTCTTCTCTTGTCAGTATAATGGAATCTTACCTGGAAGTTCTTCCCCTAAGTAACATCCTTCATTATCTCGAGAGTGAGTTGTCAACGTTGTTTTAGCACGATTATTGTGTTAACTAAAACAAATACACTGATGAACTTAATTTGTATAATTTGTATGTGATTTCCAAAACAATGCAGTGACATGATTATGTTATTTTGGTTTAATAATTCAATGGCTTTGTGAGGCACATCTATTCACAGGAATAACACTAACATAAATTCCGAACTCACCACTGACTATACCGTTCTCGTCAACAAGTGTTCCACACTTTCAGCGTGAGGGTGGATTATTCAAATTCTCGATTAGCAGAATTGTCATAGAAACTGAATGTTGAAACGGCATACAATGGCCTGTGTTTCTCTCGTGATGACATTGGTGAGGATTTTAAGGTCCCGACATGTTTTAAAATTCTATTTGGTTTTCCGAATAATGTAAAAACAAAAGTGACTCACAGACTGTACTAAAAACGTAATTAAAAAATATAAACAGCTTTTCATTGTAATAGGATTTTCAAAGTATTTATGAAATTAGTTGTCAAATTATTGGTGAATGCTATAAAGAGTGCATTATCCTCCTTTTGTTATCATGCTCAAAGCAGATAATAGTTGCACTAGAGCTGAAGAAATTTTATCAAAGGAAAAATCACATTTATCCTCATTTTACGATAGTTTTTTTTTATCATGGACCCGAATATTTCGGCTCACACTTACATTCCCTTCATTGTTCTTTAACAACACTGAAATTTTTAATAGATTTTTTATGTATACAAAACAATTTGTTCATCTTATCAACTATAAATATAGAATATGTCATTATTTTATCAGCCTAACAGGTATATTAAGCACTAGGATAATTGAAAACCGATAATAGCTAAGAGATTTTCACCCTGACTGCTTCTGAAGTTTTACTAACAATACACGTAACCCTCTTTGCAGATTACTGACGAATAATCAGAGTACACAATGAACACTGACCATGATTTCATCCTTTTATTCGTTTGTTCAAGGTTTGCTGATGGATGACACTAAATTAATTTTGTAATTCAATATTAGCTCATCGTGGTAGTCTTTTGCATTTAATTCATCACTGTTCCTTCCTTAACGTTATGAATTAATAACTTTTTCTTCCTCAACGTCATGAATTCGAAGCTTTTCCTTCCTTAACGTCATGAACTCATCACTTTTCCTTCCTTGACGTCAAGAATTCATCAGTTTTCCTTCCTTAACGTCATGAACTCATCACTTTTCCTTCCTTGACGTCAAGAATTCATCAGTTTTCCTTCCTTAACGTCATGAACTCATCACTTTTCCTTCCTTGACGTCAAGAATTCATCAGTTTTCCTTCCTTAACGTCATGAACTCATCACTTTTCCTTCCTTGACGTCAAGAATTCATCAGTTTTCCTTCCTTAACGTCATGAACTCATCACTTTTCCTTCCTTGACGTCAAGAATTCATCAGTTTTCCTTCCTTAACGTCAAGAATTCATCAGTTTTCCTTCCTTAACGTCAAGAATTCATCAGTTTTCCTTCCTTAACGTCAAGAATTCATCAGTTTTCCTTCCTTAACGTCAAGAATTCATCAGTTTTCCTTCCTTAACGTCAAGAATTTATCACTTTTCCTTCCTTAACGTCAAGAATTCATCACTTTTCCTTACTTGACGTCAAGAATTCATCACTTTTCCTTCCTTGTCGTCATGAACTCATCACTTTTCCTTCCTCGGCGTCAAGAATTCATCACTTTTCTTCCTTGACGTCAAGAATCATAACTTTTCCTTCCTTGTCGTCATGAACTCATCACTTTTACTTCATTGACGTCAAGAATTCATCACTTTTATTCCTTGACGTCAAGAATTCATCACTTTTCCTTCCTCAGCGTCAAGAATTCATCACTTTTCCTTCCTTGACGTCATGAACTCATCACTTTTCCTTCCTTAACGTTAAGAATTCATCACTTTTCCTTCCTTGACGTCATGAACTCATCACTTTTCCTTCCTTGACGTCAAGAATTCATCACTTTTCCTTCCTCAACGTCAAGAATTCATCACCTTTCCTTCCTTAAAGTCCCTGAAGTGGAATATAAACTCTTGAGGACTTTGTATAGAAAGGATTTGGTTCATTGCACTGTATTTTATTTTCTTATGAAAGAAACTGTCCACTTTTGACTCACCTGGATCGATTGACTTTTGCTTTGAGTCAATCACCAAACACCAAATTCTCTATTCCAAACTCGAGGGGTCACAGAGCATTAATCCTGGGGTCTCTAAGCAAATTACCAAGCATGTTCAATTTTGAAACGAATTTCCCAAAAGGGTGACACCACACTTTTGACTCCTAAACTAGGTTATTCGTACTTGCTGATAGATTTATTTTATCTACTTTTGTTGATATTCGTTTCCATAAAATTCTCAAAATATATATTAAATGTTGGTACGTTGTCAGCGTCATGAGTTCTGCACTTATGTACCGTACGTTCACGGCCATTCTGAGGCAGGACCCCACTGGAAGTACGGCACCACAATATGTCAAACGGTTTATTACTGCAATGGTCACAACTAAGGTTTCAAAAACCAAAATATACCGCCCACCATATTTCCAGAAAGGGTCACTACGGAGACAGAAGAGCAAGCAAGAAGCTACACTAACTTTCATCCTTCGCTCTAATTCTCTTTCCCTCCCTCTTCTACTCTTTCATTGCCCTCTCCCTCCTCTTCGCTCACCTCTCTATCCTTGGTCCCCGCCCTTTTTTCCTATTTGTGCCCCTGCCCCCTCTTCTTTCCTTGACACCCTTCCTTTTATTCACTTTGGTATTACCTGACAGCCATCCTTCCTCCTTTCTCTCGGCCCCCTTCTCTTCTTGTCTTTCCCGGCAATCCATCCCTTCCTCTCTTTCCTTGGCCTTCTAACCTAATTCTCTTTCATTCGAATGTCCCCGTTTTGTCCTTTACATTTACAGCCTGTAACAAGTAATTATGAATATATTCATTACATAGGTTATAAATGGGGACACATCCCCCCTTCCAACCGCCCCCAACCCAAAAAAAGTTTGGAAACCACTGAATCAAATCAGTAACGAGTCTATTTCAGATGATTTTTCCAGTGATCGTTTATGAATTATATAGAATTAACGTAAATTACCAGGTTTTATTATCTTTATGTCTTCAAAACTATAATTACTGTCTTTTGTTATTTGTCAAGTGATTATCTTATCGCTTTACTAAACCTAACTACTCAGTAGGTTGATTTATTACAGCTAAAGTGAAATCGAGTACAAAAATGAACGTGTAATATTGAAACATTCAGTTCTCTGAGCAGATAATCTTTTATTCATGGTAGATCATAGAAGGCTATTTGCGTAAAAAAACACAATTTATTTTCTCATAGAAAGCTTTTATCGACTGTTATTATGACATTACAATCCAAGGTTAGCTTATTAAATGTAGTAAAACGGTTACGAATCCAAGGTTAGCTTATTTAACATAGCACAACGGTTGTGAGGTGTCGACAATTTCTAAAGTCGAGCGTGAGGCTGCGTCTCACATTATGCAGGAAAAGTCTTGATGATGCTGATGAGAAAGGATCAAGTGTTGTCTTAACTTTAATTCGAATCCTTGCCTTCCCGCGAGATTCTATGATAGTTTCTCATGCATAATGACACTGAGGTCTTTGACCTGGAACTTTTCGCAGTCATGTTTCCCTCGGGATCCAGATAACGAGTGTGCCTGTTTTCCAGATTTTTCCTGTTACAGGCGAAATTGTCTGTCTGTGACCTGGAATGCAAGCCACGGAGAGAGAGAGAGAGAGAGAGAGAGAGAGAGAGAGAGAGAGAGAGAGAGAGAGAGAGAGCTCGGAATACAATTATATGTTCCAGTACAGGTGTCTTTAGCCATCAAATTATTAAAACATTGAGGTAGGTACAAATTTATAATAAACGAAATTGTTCACGTTCTAGAAAAAAAGTGTAATAGCAAACCTCTAACGATGAATGACAGCACCTTCAACAGTAAACAAGTTGTTTATTGTTACATGTAACATTAACTGTTAATTAACGGCAAGAAATACATATAACACGCATTAACAACAGAATGATATACAGCAATCATGGATCTATGATTAACTTCGGATTTATGTTATTTTCTGGCAATCACTGAAGAGGGCAAGAAAAATTTAATCTTTTTTTTTCGGTTGCATTTCAATGTTTATTTCTTAAGATATTTGCGATGAAGCATGCAATGCCACCCAATACAACTTTGATATTACATAGTTTTACTACAATTAAGGAAAGACCATTTGGTTTTCTGGTAACCCTTACCTGAATCTGATTCAGAATCGGTTTGTTGTCCTATCCTCTTGAATAACAACGCAAAATATCAGCAGTAAAATGAAATACTATTCGTTCCCTCAGCTACAAATTTCAAGCTTTTGTAAAAGTGAACGCATCGAGAAATTCTAGTTACTTTAAGGCTTTACGACAACACTAAAACATGTTTCCTGACAAAACGAAGGTATTTCTTACCAGCTGCAAAATACCACACTCATGACATTTCCGTTTGTGCAAATATTGACGTAAAATACATGAACTTTATACAAGTTAATATGATAACTGGCTAGAATTTTGTTTTAACCTAAGTTAATTACCGATGTTCTGTTGGATGCCTGCTTATTTCGAGGAGTTTTAATTTCCTCGACATTTTCATTGAAAATCCAATTACTTCTTTGTGTTCACTGATTAAATCAGAAACTCACTCTTAATTTTAACGTTAA
>NC_089751.1:11902134-11909634 GCF_040412425.1 Macrobrachium rosenbergii
ATATCGTTAGTTATCTTTACTATTATCAACAGATAAGCTATGCCAAGCTGTTAGTTTGATATGGAGGTTTCGTACGTGCCCAAGTAACATAGTCAACTAGTTTAACTTTTTTCAATTAAAGGGGTCACAAGGGATTACCTTTTCACCAGTTACTTTAAAATATAAAAATATTTCGTGATTCTCTGAAGATGTTTAAAGTTTACATATGCTACTGAACAAAAGTTTAGAAAAATGGACTAAGATTTTGATAATCTATTGCCAAGTGCTTAATTTAATCTCAACAGAAAATACGACCAAAGGAATAAAATTAATGCTGATTGACTTACATCAGAACACTATTACCATTTGTTCCCAAAAATTCCATCACTCATTTCAACATTGAGTAGCCAAGCAGTTTAAAAGTACACAGATCATTAGTATACTAATTTAGTGTATAAACTTTCAATCAGTGGAATGTTTTTATCCGACAGTCTAGCATTTTAAGTAACATTTCCCATTTGTAGTTTCAATTAAAAACTACAGACAACTTTATTGCAATCTAACTAC
The DNA here is from genome assembly GCF_040412425.1 of Macrobrachium rosenbergii. Classification (NCBI taxonomy): domain Eukaryota; kingdom Metazoa; phylum Arthropoda; class Malacostraca; order Decapoda; family Palaemonidae; genus Macrobrachium; species Macrobrachium rosenbergii. The sequence continues at coordinate 11,902,681 of NC_089751.1, forward strand.
CACTTTGCCTTAAGGATTAGTTTTCAACTGATACCTTGTGTGAATACTGTAGTCATGTTTTTAAACATGTGCATACGTCATTTTCCTAGCGTTCATATTTAAAACTTTTGTTCTAAACAAGAACTAAATGGAAACTGATTTGAAACACTTTAGCCTTCCATCGAACGCAACAAACTTCCCTCTGCTCACTTTTTAATAAGCTTTCCTAGCGTCCCACATTTTGACACTTAACAAGGACGTTCAGATATGTAACAAAACTACTCAATTTGCTGCCACTAGCTGAACTAGTAACAAGAAAGTATCAGCTCATAATATTGATTAACAGTAAAGGAAAAGATTACTTAAAATTCTTAAGCTTTATTTCTGTTGCAAAGAAACTTCAGCATTCTTTCATTCTGGTGACACCAATAATCATGTGTTTTAACAAGAGGCTATAAACGGCAGTTAATATAAAGTTAAATTAAAATTCAGTTAAAGTTCAGAAAATTCTAGGTACCAAGATTACCATCAGATTGTTTTTGTGATTCTCCAATACTTTACCATAAACTCAGATTATTAAACATCTAAATCGTTATCAGGAGTTGTTTTTCTTAGTTATACAAAAAACATGAGTCCAAGATAAAACTATCATTTTCCTAAAAATATATTACAAGTGATAATAATACATTAGTTTCTCATTTTATAAGTTAAACAGTCTCAGTATCGTAAAAGACTGGGAACTTGTCGAGGTAAACAGCATAAAATATTCTTCGGACACTTAATTATACATCTACGGCAAGAAAACTGTTTGGAATTACTATTACTGGTAAAGGCAAGAACATTCCTATTCACATGCGCATCATTTAATACTATTTATTGAAGCAATAGCTCATTACACCTCCGAATCATCAATGCAGGGCAACCATGAAGTGAAGTAAATCAGCTACGCCAGAAGCCATTCTCACCTTACTTGAAAACTACTGTTGAGGAGTCAAAGCAACGAACACAGTTTTCGTGTACCTAAGTATCGTGCATTATCTTGGCTGTTCCAGTACACAACCTGTCAAGCAAAAAAAATTACTGCCTCAAATTTTTGAAATTATAATACAAAACAAAAATCTAATGAAATAAGGTTTTATAACTTAGATGAACCGATGCACTGAAGCCTTCAGAATTAATCCAAATTCATTAAGACTAACCACTTGTAAAGCCACAGACCGTAGCAACAAAAAGGGGAAAATCATAAGAGCTAGCAAAGCAAGGGTCCATTGAATTGACCAATGGAACGACGATATACAAGGTAAAGACGTCCCGAGCTGCCGAACAAAACTACCAGCGGTCAATTAGGCCAGGGTGTCTAGACTAGGCAGCGTCTAGTATGAGGTTTTTGGAATAAACTTTCGTGGTAATGGATATTTATTGTATTTAAGCATAGCGGAGGTCTGGTCTATTTTATCAGTGAAAACAGGACTGCTCATTGTAATTGTATGACTGACATAACACTAAAGCTAAATATTTTTATGTTGACAACAATTACGTTATAATTGTTAAATTGAATTACAAACAAATGGAATCTATAATTTGTCCAAAAATTCTAAATATGAAAAAGTTATACCCAAAGAACAGAATTACTAGCAATAAGATTTTATCAAAAAAAATTTAAGAAAAAAAAGTTATCATCTCAAGCTGTGAAGTACAGATGCAAAAGCAGAACTGAACTACTTTACTTAAATTAGTATCTTAAGAAAAAGAAATTATGTACTATAAACTTAGGTAATAAAATATTTAGCTTACGTTAATTCGCTTCTATACTATCTGATTACCAAACTTAAAAGCAAATCAATGTTAAAAGGGTTTTACCAAAAACGGCAAAGTACTAGAGAAATGAAAAATAAACTAATATGCAAAACTATGTTAAATGGTTTTAACCAAAAATGGCAAAATACTAGAGAAATAAAAACTACTGCAGAAATAAGCAGTCACGTTAATTTTTAAATCTTTAAAACAGAAAATCATTATCAAAGTACGTTAACATACAAAAAGATTGACGTACTTACCACCTGAAAGGAGAAAATTAAATGCTGGTTGGCTGTTTAAATCTCCCTTGCCCCTGGATTGACGCAAATCAATTAGCTGGCTGGTTGTTTAAATCTCCCTTGCACCTGGATTGATGCACTTACCACCTGAAAAGAGACTTCAATTAGTTGGTTATTTAAACCTCCCATGCACCTGCCCATAGGTCCTAAGACCTATGGGGCAGGGCATGGGAGGGGCCTCCACCCCTACAGGGGCACCGCCCCTGTAGGGGTGGAGGTAAAAAAAGTTGAAACATACCTTATTTATATTCAGCCAAACCCGGGAAGAGAAGAGTAGCTTGATACAAGTCGTCATGGCTCGGAAATTTTGACAACAGTAGTTTGCTTCATTGGGTGGCCTGGATATCACAAGAACCTGGAAGCGGTATAAAAACTAATATAAGTATATGGATTTGCTTTAGCAATTTGAAACTAACCAATGGAAACTTGACAAGATTCAAATATATAAAGCTTTAAAAAGGAAATGCTGTACACGACAATCACTTCTAGTTTCACACAATCTAATTTCAGGGTACATCGACTGTATATGGACTGAATATTATACCTTTATGGACCGTTTTCTCTAGATCCTGAAAAATTTGTAGTACAGGAATGACCAATGGACTAGTTCTGCAATCAAGGAATAAAAAACGGACAAGTAAAGCTTATAAGATAACGACTTGCATAGTATTAACTAAAAAATTACCACAGACCAAGTATTCATTATTATCAACGAATAGTATCAAGTTCTGATATTCACATCTGTTATAATCGTCTGTACAGTAAAATGTAAGGGGAAAAAAATGACAACTTAAATATCAGTAATAACTTATTGCACGTTAGAAAATAAAGTCCAGTAGGCAAAAACAAAAATAAGGGTATTACAACAAATCATTACATTAAATCACGTGACCCACGGATAATTATGACGAGAAAGAATAAGCTACTCCCGGAAGTCACGAAATTCTTTTTAAAGTCAATAAAAATTTCAAAACATAACCGAATGGAAACTTAGCCTTCGCAGAGGACAGGAGGACCACCATGGTTTCATGTAGATCACCCAGCAAACCACTAAACCTCCAAACCGGTACGGAAGAAATTCCTCCTCAGACAGCAGGGAATCTGCCATTAACTATACAACCACGTCCTCACAGAGCGTATAATAACACTATCATGTTTCGTCGTTATCGAAGCGAAGACTTTGTAGCTTACAGACCTGTTGACCAAGAAACCGGTGCGTGGCTGTTGACGTCTCATCGCCAAGGACCCTTGAGTCGCTTCTTTGGAAACTCTGGACGATTTACGCGAAAGAATACGGCGTCCTTGTTTTTTTTTTGTTTAAGGGGACACTTTAACATTTACCTGTTAGATTGTACGTTTTGTTACAAGGGGCTTCCGTGTATCATAACGGAAAAAACTTTTGTCAATAACTTAGCGAGCAAAAGAATGAAAATCCATCAAAATTAAAGTCAAAGTTAACCGTCATACGGTATAAAAAACTAAATGTCTTCCTTAATCTTACTTTTTAAGGAATGTACATTACTAAAGGAAATTTTATTTTAGCTCTTTCTGGCAAATTTTTTCATATATACATATACTGTATATACATATAAATGCGCACATACATACATACACATACACATAATATATATATATACTGTATATATATATGTGATAAAAAGTCATATATATGTATGTATGTGTATATATATATATATATATATATATATATATATATATATATATATATATATATATATATATATATATATATATATATATATATATATATATATATATATATATATATATATATATATATATATATATATATATATATATATATATATGTATGTATGTATGTATATATATATATATATATATATATATATATATATATATATATATATATATATATATATATATATATATATATATATATATATATATATACATATACACACACACAGAAACTCGGGATATGGGATACAAACCCAAGGCCAGTGTATTTGTTGATTTTCACAACACAGCACAAGAAATTGTTTGCGGAAGAAAAGTCTCCTGCAAGAGAAGAAACAAAAGAAGTTACTGCAAAAAATTGGCACAAATGTTAACACAATGCCCTTTACATAATATGTTTTATTAATGAATAAGTAACCTTTAGTGAAACTCATGTTATTTAAAAATGTCCCATGAAGGGAAATGAAAGCCATTTGAACTACCCTATAAATATTTCTGTTTTGACTCCTCCATGCTCTAATGACGTTATTAAAGTCTACTGGATAGTCCTTATCTCATTGCATAATAAAACAAGTAGAAAATGTGCCGAAATTTCATCGGCGCAATCGAATTTTCTGTACAGCCGCTACAGCGTATAATCAAGGCCAGCGAAAATGGATCTATCTTTTGGTGGTCTCGGTATAATGCTATGAGCCGCGGCTCATGAAACTTTAACCACGGCCCGGTGGTGGCCTATCCTATATCTTTGCCACACGCACGAGTATGGCTAACTTTAACCTTAAATAAAATAAAAACTACTGAGGCTAGAGGGCTGAAATTTGGTATGTTTGGTGATTGGACGGAGGATGGTCAGCATAACAATTTGCAGCCCTCTAGCCTCAGTAGTTTTTAAGATCTGAGGGCTGACAGAAAAAGTGAGGATAGAAGAAAGTGCGGACGGACAGACCCAGCCGGCCCAATAGTTTTCTTTAAGAGAAAACTTATGGCAGTGGAATTATGATTTTCTAATGCATAAATATATTCATTTTTTGAAGAAACTCCTATCACAGTTTCAGTCATATGCCCCAGCATCATCTTTATTATCTATTGCATTATTCTTAACAAGCTTATGTTATTAACATATTATTAGAGTATATATTAGATCCATAGCAACTTTGATTTTTTTTTTTGTATTAAACGGTAGTGAAGTGATACCTTGCACAACCGCTTATTCTTGTCATTAACGGAGTTTAGACGCTCTTGCAAGGCACAGCCTTATGAAGTATGTATAGAATAGTAATGCTTTCTTCTTCTTTAGGTAACTCAATGGATTCAACACAAGACTGGGTACGGATGATTTCAAGTTACCTAAGACAAGATGCACGGCAAATGGTGGTTTTAGACCCTTCAAATTTGCAGACCCCCCAAGATTGTACAGTAAACTGCTACATTTTTAAAAGCTTTTTTTTTTTTACCTCTTTAATATTGTTTTGTAATTTTTTTTAATTTGTAACCTTTGTCTATTTTGCCAGAAATGATTTCAATTTAATTTCGACGCTAATGTGAAAATAATTCTAATCCCTCGTCTTTTCACATCAAGCGTTTTATTTCAACTGCGCACTTGAACCTGGGAGAGAGAGAGAGAGAGAGAGAGAGAGAGAGAGAGAGAGAGAGAGAGAGAGAGAGAGAGAGAGAGAGAGAGAACAGATAAATTATAGAACGTCGCGTACACAGTCACATGTTCTGACGCTATACTGCACAGCCGTGCTCTGAAGCTGAAGAAGACCATATTATTATTTGGTTACTGTTGTGATAAATTCTGCTACAATGATGACTGTAGTACTGGAGGGATATTGCCATCGAAATAATGAAATGTGCTACAATCGAACCATTGTCCTATATCCAATAAACTAGATATAACTCAACCACACAGACGAGTGGCCCTTGTAATGAATGATGCTGTACCATTCAAAACGTAGTTTGCTCCTCTGTTTTTTATGGGATGTTCGACTAAATGAACAGTTGATAGCTAAATGATTTATAGCTCTTGCTCTATAAACTAAAGTGGCTCATTCTACTGACTCCAAGGAATTTTGACTAGTAGTCATTCGCATGCTTAGTAAAATAGCATTGTCAGCTCCACGATTGGAAAAGTGTTAACTGCATGAATTTTTAATAGATTTTCGACCAATAGTGTGCTTACTGATTAATGGACTTACAGCATATTAGTGTCAACGTGGTAACTGGTAAATAAAATGTTGAAAAAATCAGCGAAATAAAATTTGCATGTATAATATTACTAATTTATTTTTCACTGACAGAAACTCGACGAAGGACTACTAATAATAAACCTCTTCATTAACAGTCTGACTGAGTCCATGAGAACCCTGTAAATTGAAAAGTTCTGTCCCTCACCAGTGTTTTCCATCCTTAATTCAGGGAAGCAGAGATAATAATTTTTCTCATTATAGTCAACTGATCGATGTGAACTGTATCCTCTATTAGATGTTTAATATACATTCGAATGAAGTCTATTTGGAAGATTTTGACTGAGGAGTCTTTTGTTAAACATATTGGTCTTTTCAGTTGCTAGTTTAGAATCAGGTCGCCAACAGTGCTTCTACTGGTTCCTTTTCGATTAATCAATCGAACCTACAGTACTTTCTGAGTTGTCTGCAATGACGTTGAAGGCATCACTTTTAATTTTAAATAGATATCCATTGATAAAGAAAATGACAACCTGGCAGAGTCCTCCATTGTTAATTAATCATCATTATCCTCATTATCATCATCATCATCAATGATAGCCTCTGCTGCTTCATTCACTTCCATCTCTGTGTAGTTAGTCATGATGTTTTCATGAAGAGATATAATTTTCCTCCAACATCAACCTTGTAGTCCCTGTAATTAACCACCTTCTTGAGTTCGTAGACCCTATCTGCTGCAAGATCAGTTCGTCTGACTCCGGTGGTAATAACACTAGTACTGTCTCTCTCTCACATTGAATCATTGATTGTACTGCATACAGACTCTCTTGGGCTAATTGACAGGTTTCTTCCAGGCAAACCTCATCTCCAACACTTTTCTGGTAGGTCTTGCATGCATTGTCCTCACAGCCTCTGGTCCACAATTCCTTGAAATTCTGCATTAGTCCTTTCAGTCCTTCCAACATAGCATCTTG
>NC_089751.1:11914634-11927134 GCF_040412425.1 Macrobrachium rosenbergii
ATATATAATATATATATATATACATACATATGTATTTACATATTTTCTCATAATAACAGAATTATGGTACTTTGCAGTACTGTCCTAATTTAATCAGCCTATTATACAAAACCCATTTTGAATTCACTAAACTTGTGCATATGCACGTGAGCAAATGATGATGACAACTGAGACGGAATAAATATTCTAGTTGGACTTCCACATGTATGTGGAATGGGAGACTGAATGAATAATTTATGTCCTTACTGATCTCCGCACATTTCCTTACGCGAGGAAGTCAGAATAAAGGCCATTAATATTCTGATAATGTAGAGCATTCGAGGTTCCACGCCATCTTATGAATGAATTTCATCCTGTCCATATATATTTCAAACTGGAATTGTCAAACATAATCCAATACAAATGCAACAGAGATTATTTGATATCATAACTAGCACCGAAATGATAAAATAAGGAAAATGTTGCCAGACCTTAATGATATCAATAGCAAAGCTAATACTTATTGAGTGAGTTGCTATAATTTTAGGCCAAGAAAGTAAGGTGGTGCATAGTCACAGTCAATTCTATTAGCACGGACGTCAACTAAGACCCCATAAATAGGGATGATATTATATGATTCTTGTAGTTATTATTATTATCAAAATAATTGAACCAGGCCACTGAGCTGATTAACGGCTCTCACTGGGCTGGCCGATTCTTGTAGTAAATGGAATACTTCGTGGGAACAATGATACAGTGAAATCTTTAAGATAACATTAAGACAATGAAAAAAAGTAATATTGTGGAAGTGTATTTATATATTTTTTTATTATGGACATTATCTTCATTAAAATAATTCTTCATTTCTACAAGACCCGAAACAACAGAAATTTTTAAGAGTAATAAATACCTAAGAGTTTTGATAAGAGAAAACACAGTATATCAAATTACCAGCAAAAGAGAAAATCGTAGTTTTAAATAGAGTACAGTTTCAAACGAAAAATATGTTGATCTTTGTCTTTCTCAACTGTACTTTAGCTAAACTAGTATTAACTAGTATTATGCAGGGAAAGTATAAGCTGGTAAGATATTATAGATCAGCTGAGAGTGTGAGAGAGTTTGTTGGTGAAGAAGAGAGATCTACTGATAAATACGTAGTTGGTGAAGGTGAGAAACAAATAAGGAATGTTGCTGAGAACATAATTCTAGTGGAGAGGTATTCAAAAGGAAAGTAAAAGAACAATTCGTAAAAACAAGATGTAAAGCGAAGAAAGAGAGCTACTGATTAGAAAGAAATGATATTAGATAACACGAGACAAAAAGAAAAGATGAAAATAAATATAACTTCGACGGGCGTGCAATATAGTTCAAGAAGAAAGAAGAGTTGTTAAATATACGAAGGTTTAGAAAAATCTCGGCAAAATCAGAACAACGAGAATTGGCGCCTCAGTGAAATTAGACGTTTTAGCAGTTGGAAATCAATATCCCGAAACTATACGTTATAGTCTTAGATATGGAAATAACTAAAGGCATTGTAAGAGTCAAAACTGATTACATGAAAATTTGTAGGAAAGTTGAAATCCGAGAACGCATCGGGACTGGAAGGCTGACATCCAACATAAAAGTAGTGTCGCACCGCAGGCATTCCCGAAGCGTGTTTGCAGTGTCACTCGGCTCCTAGCTGCACCCACTTTTTAGCCTTTCACTTCACTATCATGTCAGCTCCCTTTCTTCAATCTTGCTGTCCAACCTCTCCAACTTTTGCTTCTTAGTGTTGCTGCGTGTTGTTTCCCAGTTTCCCCTTTACATCCTTTTGCTTCATCTCCTTATTTTGGATCTCATTATCTTTTCCTACACTCCAACTCCATCGATTCATTGTTTTAAGTACCGAATGGCCAAAAATGCCCCATTTCTTGGCTTGACAGCCTAAATTTTTGAGATATTTTATAAATAGCTTATACACTAAGACCTACAAAAGAGTAATTGATAAACCGGTACAAAAAGAAAGAGACTGAGAAGAACAACAAAACGAAAGAAAAGACTCTGATAGGAAAAGACGACCAGTGGCAAAATATCTAGGGCCAGCAGCATTCATAAATGTATAACAGAGGAAACCACCCAATTTTGTACAAAGAAGGGTATGAATGTCAAGCAGGTTTTACGAGGGTTGGCAACAGTTTCCAGTATTTGTGGAAGAAACCTACTGGAATAAAAAAAAAATTGTAGCGACTACAATAGATTTAGTAAAGGAATGGCAAAAGCTGAAAAGGGAGAATGACAATGAAAATTTATAGTCTACGCAGTTTATCGAAAGGTTACAACAGAAGCAACAGCTGTGAGTTACAGATAATAAAAGAGAAATGGAACATGTACTACGTATACTGAGAAACATCACAGAGGAAACAGAAGAAAATTGTCTGGGAATACACAGACATTATATATATATATATATATATATATATATATATATATATATATATATATATATATATATGTGTGTGTGTATATATATACATATATGTATATATATACACACACACACATATATATATATATATATATATATATATATATATATATATATATATATATATATATATATATATATATATATATATATATATATAGACATAGACACAGCGATATGCAAGGACATGGCACATCACATGGTTTCTTTATTCACTAGCGACATTTCGAGACAAAGTTCCATCTTCAGGCTAAAAGCAGAAAATAAATATTACATTAACCAAAACACGTTAAAGAAAGCGTAAAACGTAAGAGTAAAATGTAATCATTAGACCTACAGTACACAGGAAGTACGCGCCCGTTGCCCAAGGTGAGATGCGAGGCTCATGAAGGTAAAAAATTACGAATTAAAAATTCTCAAAGAATGAGGAAAACACCTTGTTCAAGCCGAATCCTGCCGGTCCGTGTCAGGACAGTGAAAAGTCAAGAGGCAAAGAGCACAGTGACGTGGCTCCATGCTATATACAAAGGTACCGAGGTGGTATGGTTGTTTAATGAAAGTAAGTTTCATAACTGCCAAACGTTCAAGAACGAGGAGGTGGTGTTCATAAGGTGAGGCATAATGACCTCAATGCTATTAAAATTTATGTCTGTCTTACAGATTCTGGCGCGAATCCTAGATTTCATTGTTCTGGGCTGGGTAATTTACTGGCCGTTCGGTAACTTACGCCTTTACGAGTCTCGCAGGCCTGCTGATTACATCGGCAGCAATGACATAAATATACCACACCAGAGTGCATCAAGGAGGGCAACTTCTCTTTGTGTTTTAGGAAGACACAGATAATTCTAGGAATCACACAAGTGAATCTGGCATCACCTGCTGGAAAGTGGTGACTGAAAATGTTCTTGAGAGAGGGTAAAAACTTCCTATCATGTATGTACAGTAAAGGTGCGTTGTCAATGCAGATGCTGTAGACGTGTCATTGAAAACCTTCTCATTTGATATAATAGAAATGAGTGCATGTTGGGAGCCCCAAGGCTACAGCCTCTCGGCTGCAGACGCTTCAGCGGCTGCATTGACAACGCACCTAAAGGTAATTTGACACAAATGTTAGTAAAAGACCGTAGGCAAGAGAAACTAGGGTATAACCTTCTGCGTCACAGTCTCTGATAAAAGTTGTAATGATACTATTGTGTGTGTAAATATTAGATTTAGAATGTAAAAAAAAATGCAATCCTTTACGGAACTTAAAACTGGATGTACAGGAAGATATTAGTGGCAACAAGCAAACAGGCAAGTTTGAGAAAATTCTAAAAAAAAAAAAAAAAAAAAAAAAAAGGGAAAGCTGCAGAACATCAACTTAATTTTTATTTACAAACAGTACTGTAAGGTAGTTGTGATATGCAAAGAAATGAAAGACAACAGTGGAAGAAGTAAACACTGAACACATAAACGCGAAAGAAGTGAGGGAGGTGTCAAGGGCATAAATGAAAGTGAAAATAAAAAGCTAGTGCGATAACAGCGAATGGAAAACGGTGACATCAAAGCGAAAGCATTATCGAAAATCAAAATAAAAAATGACCGAGGAAATACAGCAAACTTATGAAAGAGGAAGGTATAGGCTGGATGGTTACACGGTTCAAAGGTTTAGTTCCTTCACAGTATGCCATTAGATGAAAAGGAAAATTATACCATATTACTACAACCGTAGCTTTAGAATATTTAAATATTCCACTTGGCTTTCATCAGTTTTGTAGTCTTTTAACAGCATTAACAATTGCATAAAACCAATACCGTTGGTAAAGGGAAAGTAAGGGAAAGCAAAAGATGGCCAGTCCTCAAATGATCACTGACCGCCTTAGAGCCTTTACCGACGTGAGGTGAGAGGCAATGCCCTTTCCGTACCTTTGACCCTGTTATAAGGACTTCTAAATAAAAAAAAAAATCCGCGAATAAACAAATTCTGCAGACAAAGGAGGTAATTCTCTCCTCATGGTCTAAACTTCATTATCTACCACGTCTAGTCATGTAGTGGAACGAAAACTGCTGTAGAACGAGTACATTGATTTTCCATCGCAGTACGTTTAAAAAATATGTTCTTGATCCACTTAGAAAGAAATGGATTTTCCGAAGAAAATTATATTTCTTTTCACACTTTCTAATCAGATTCCAAAGCAAGACAATCGAAAAGTTTCACGCATGCAACACATACACAGCTGGTTTGTCAGGACACGGTTCCGGTAGTTGCCAGATACTATTTGCAGACTATACAGATCATTTAACAAAACATACAAGAACCCGAGAGCTCTGTTTTTCATATTAACTCTGTTTGCTCTTGATATCATGCGGGTTGTTGACTCGGTATTAGCATTGTTTTCGTTTTCCGTTTTGTGGGATTTATATTAATTTCCACGGACTTTAGTGAAATAACATTCATTTAAATTTAGAGCTTCTTATTAATTTTTACACCACTATTCGAAAATATTTACATACGGATTTGCAAGCTGGACCTTATGTCCAGACTTTATCTATTTTTCTCTTGATTAAGTTATACATAGGAAAATGAAATTTTCGCATTATTGAGGTTGATGTAAGGCGCACTAGTTATTCAACAGTTCTGTTCTTTGGATATCTTCAGTAACAGAATGCGAATTAAAGATAAAAAAAAAAAGGATGAAACTCTCTATCAGCAAGGACTTCGGTAGTATCTTCTGGTTAGGTTTAACTCCCCCAAGCTTATATGAACCGATGTCTTTGACGAACCCTTTCCAAGGGGGAAAAGGAATTCTACACGGAGACAGATTTTGCTTTTTTCTATAATCTTTCAGAAAAATGTAGTGAATGATATGTGGATGAACTTTAAGCTAACCAAATGACTACATACTACATGGTCAACCCTTTTGATGTTTCCCATTTGAATATATCTAAATTAGTTAGGAAATAACAGATATCCAGACAATACCAAACTTCTCCAACGCATAACTGTACTAATATAGTTATCCTATATTTTTCATTCTTTTTTAGAAAACTTCCATTTTGTAAGATTTATGCCACGTCGTGTCTTAGCTTGGGCAGCAGAATTTCTTATGTTCAACTGCTAGTCTTGCTTTTTTTTTCTAGTATATCCTTCTCTTAGAAATCGTTATTACTTTTCTTTGCTTTCATTGGTCACGACCCAAATGTTACTGGAGTGCATACGAGACACCCTGAATAAACTGGCTTGATTTCCTGTCCCTGAGCTGAGCAAGAAACTGAGAGACTACTGAAGTGGTGATTTGGATCACAGATACAATCTCCTCTCTTCTTCAACCATTAGTGAGTTTGGTGTGATGTTTTCTGATCACATTTTTCGTTCATTCAAGTCTTTAACTTTAAATAAATGAAAAAACAATAGTTAATTTATATAGTCTGGTAAAGAAGAAAATCTGTTAAGTGAAAGTGGGAAATTTCTTCACTATCACCCAAAGACTGCGCATGCAGACATGCATAATGTAATTATCTAGTAATCACATAACTGCGTCAGTCAAAACGGAACAGAATGCATAAACTTACATAAGGTCAGGTTTGTTAGCCTAACCTTGGTTAAGCCTGTAATTATGAAAATTATACTGTCATGAAAATACAGAACATCGCATGTAATTTTTTTCAAAAGGAACCTGCTCAGCTATAATACATGTACTAACTACTTGACTATACCAGAGGAAGCACTTGCCGCCTAATAAGACGAATCTTTCGATCTATTTTGAATCCAGTTCACATCCACAGAGTGATCCTTTCTCTCCGTTTATCCTCCATATATTACTCCCTACAGCCTCTTGGCGGTACGCCGTCTACCATTTCCTCGGTCAGGATAAGTGGCGGATTAGGACTATAATTTCTTCCGGGGATATCTTTATTGAGCAAATCTACATTGATGCTCGTCAGCATATAATTTTCCAGCAACTCATCTGATTGCGAAAAGTGTAACTGGCTTTTTACGAATGCGCTTGTGAATGTACGTAGACAATTGAACTTCTGTGAACATAGATGTCAAAGGGAATCTGTAAGTTAAAAAAGATTCGTTATGCAGATGTGAGCAAAGAATGCGTAACTACGATACGAAAACAGGAGAGTATACACTTACTAAATTACTTTCCAAAAGTAATGTAGTAAGTGTATACTATTTCAGGTTCACGGTACGCTTTCCAGAAGTGTACCGTGAACCTGAAATTACATCAGATTTTCATTTAGAAGTTTCGATGGCCTGTCGAAGCATGGAATGAAAGACAGCATTTTACCACTCAATTCCCGAATGCCCACACCAGCGATTGCACGTTTGTCATTACTTTTGGTCGCTATCCATTTCCTTTGAGTTCCTGGAAACGGTGTACATAATTTTTTTACGTTATTTCCAGAGTGACGGTCCGTTATTTTTTGGCGTACTGGGAAATTTCCAGTTTCTCCATTGGGCCAGGGTACCACTGGTTACGATGTTCGGTCAGGCTCCTCTTTCTCCTAAATGTGATATTCTGTAGATGTCATGAGATTATTTATATGACTATCCTTTATTTGGATAGTCCTACTAACCTTTTGTATTCTTGCAATATATATATATATATATATATATATATATATATATATATATATATATATATATATATATATATATATATATATATATATATATATATATATATATATATATATATGTGTGTGTGTGTGTGTATGTGTGTGTGTATATATATACATATTACATATATACATATATATACGTAATATATATATATATATATATATATATATATATATATATATATATATATATATATATATATATATATATATATATATATATATATATATATATATATATATATATAATCAATGAAGGGCAGAGGACACAGATATACAAGCTGACTTTATTCCAACGTTTCGTAATTATCAAATTAATTATATCACCAGGGCTGTTAAAATAAAAAATAAAATTCTTTGTAAAATCGTAAAAGCTAAAAGTAAAAGTTAAGAATTGAAAAGCTGGAAATTATTCATACAAAAATTTCAGAAATGTACACGAGCATTGAAATTAAAGAACAAAATTTTTAAAAAATCATTACATTAAAATGAAAGGTAACAGAATGTACAGTAAACTAAAATTGAAAACTATCCGTGAAAGGGGCTACAGAACAAAAGATTAAGGACCGACCTAGAGGAGTGACAGCGTTTAACTAAACGTAAACATAAATAGAAACAACACAAGCCATGATAAATATAGAGGAGAGGAGGACGTATGAGTGTTAACACTCATACGTCCTCCTCTCCTCTATATTTATCCTGACTTGTGTTGTTTCTATTTATCTGCACTATTGTCGCAAGTATGATCAGTTGTTAGCCTAATGAACAAGATCTAAACATAACCAGTTTTTTTTGGTTGTATGATATTGTCTGAAAAAAAAGAAATTGTTAAGGACAGTTTGCTGGCTATTTATGAAGTCTGTAGTGTGAATTGAGCAATATGTGTGGAATCGAGGTAAATACTAACATATTTGTTTTAAGGCTGATAGAAATATCGAGTGAGGAATACCTGATTGACATTCCATTGCTTGGCGTGTATCAGAGAGAGAGAGAGAGAGAGAGAGAGAGAGAGAGAGAGAGAAATTCATTAATGTCCCTTTTGATGTCGAATCCAAACACATCTTGCCGCTTTAAGGAGCATGTGCGTTTACCTTGTTAGTAAATCTTAAGTCACACTTTAAAGCCAAACCACAAACAATTCTCTAGGCCAGGGAGATAAATTACTAATGAATCTACGTTAATTAGCTTTGTTATCACCTGAGTTTGACGATAATGAGAGAGAGAGAGAGAGAGAGAGAGAGAGAGAGTCAAATCAAAATCAAATCAAAAACTTTATTTCCATTTTACAATGCTTATTCTACATTTCTCTCAAAGGATACATCAATACAACATACAATAGTAAAAGTACAAAATCATTTAATCATCGACAAATTGTCAGATCTAAAAGCTCCTCAGCACAACAACTACATACTGCTCTTCCTTCTTTAAAAAGTACATCTAACAAGGTCTCAAGATCGTAAAAATCTGAGTACGTAAGTACTATTCCAGTTACAAGGTAATAGATTAGTGAGACCCATAACAAAACACAGCACGATAAAAACTAAGCAAAAACGCCGGTCAAGACTAAAAATCAGGAGAAAAAGCAAGCCACTTGTTATAAATAAATTTTAGTTTAATTGGTCTTATTGTAATTTATTTTCAAGGAGGTATGATTTCAAATTCTTTTGAAAAAGCTTACTTGAAGGCGCATTTTTTTATATTAGTTGGAATGTTGTTCCAGACCCTTGGTCCTTTAATGGATATTGATTTAGCTCCCATGTCAGTAGTTGTTCGTCTTACAAAGAGGTCGCTCGACTGACGAGTGGGTCTTCCTTGTACATTGCCCACAGTAGGAAACTTAAAAGCCAGTCAGGGAACTAAATGATTGCAAATTTTATATACAAACAAACAGAGGTCGAAAAGTATTTGTTTCGATATTCATCCATTGTAGCTCCTTAAGGATTGGTGTCACATGATCATATTTTCTCGCTCCACCATAAGCTATTTTAGCTGCAAAATTCTGAGCCTTCTGAACCCGGTCTATTTGCTCTTTGGTCGTCATTCCCAGATCTTGCTACAATAATTGATAACGCTCAAGGCTAACGACTCTACTACTGTTAGGCGAGATGTTTGATCGAATCTATCTTTTATGCGACTGAGGAAGAATAAGACACCATTTACTTTTTTTTATCACGTGATTGATGTGGTGATCGAATAACATATATTGGTCCATAAGTACGCCTAGGTTTTTGACAGTTTGAGATGGCTTGATATGTGTCTCATCAAAAGGTATTGTTGCGTTAGAAGGTATTTTATTTATTAACTGGCGTGATCCTATAAATATACACTGGGTCTTATTCACATTAACATTTAAGCCATTTACTTGAAAATATTTTTTTGCTTCTTTTAGAACAATTTCAGCTTGATTGAGTAAATCCTGAAGATCATTAATCTTTCCAGATAGTAATATCTGAGAATCATCTGCATACTGAATTAAAAGATATTTACTCAATGCCTTTGCCATATCGTTAATATAAACTAGGAACAGTATAGGCCCTAAGATTGATCCTTGTGGTACACCGTAACCCACACCCAGAGGAGATGATAAAACTGAGCCTATTCGTACTGACTGAACTCGGTCCGTTAAGTAGTCCTTAAAACCAAAACTCGTCGATGTGCAGTTGTTTACATTTGTGTACGAGTATTGGGTGTGACACACTATCGAAGGCTTTGGAAAGGTCGAGTAGTAAGAGGAGTGATATCTTCTGGTTGTCGATGTTTTCGTATATATGCTCATTAACTTGCATAAGCGCGGTTTCCGTTGATAAACGAGCTCTAAAGCCGTGCTGGCTGTTTGCCAGTAATTTGTTACTCTCCAAAAAGAATATAAGCTGGCTGGCAACGATTTTTTCCAAGATTTTTGACAGAATTGGGAGTAATGAGATGGGACGATAATTCCCCACCTCGTCGGCATCGCCACCTTTGAACAAGGGAATGACATAAGGGTGTTTCCAAAGTTTTGGAAACAAGCCGGTAACAATGGACGTATTTAGGATAACTGTAATATAGAAGATAAAACAGGAAGGGAATCTTTTAGGTATTTATATGGAATGCCGTCTGAACCATACGAATTTGTTTCACGTAGCTCTTTGAATGCTAAAACAACTGTGTGAACGTCCACAGGTTGAGGTCGAAAATCAGGGATATTTGGTATAGGTTGAACATTGTTAATGACTCCCTCTTCGTGCTCTGTTTCAATTTCCACAAAACCTTCTTGGGATTTTCTAAAAGCTGTTTCTCCTACAGTGGCAAAATACCGATTAAACTCCTCCGCTGCCTTAAGAGGGTCATCAAGAGTTCGATTATTATTTTCCCTGTGTCTGAAGCCAGGGATCATGTTTCCAAATACCTGCCACATAGCTTTACTGTCATTTCTTCAAACTAAAGCAAATATATAACCATATACAGATCATATTTAGATTAACAAATACAAAAGCGTTACCGGTGATCAATAATTGTCTCTCTCCTGATTATGCTCTTAAATACCGTTATGAAAAGTAAAAATAAGTGAATAAATGTATGTAATGATTGAAAAAGATAAATATATAAGTGAAAGAACAGTAAATAAATCTATTAAATAATGAATGATTATTTAACAAATTAACAGAGAAGCCTTTCATATCAGCTGCAATACTGCTATATCAACGGGAAAATAAAAAAAACAGAGAACTGGGCGGGAAGAGGAGGCAGAGAGTGGGAATGAGAAAAGAAAATTGTATCTCCACTACATTCATCATTCCAGCGCTTCATTTAAACCTTCCTTCAAGAATGGTGTAAAGAAACTGAGCAAACATATTACATTAATTTCCAGCAATTTGGCCAATCAGCATTTCCCTGATTTTCGACGCGTGAACGCGTTGGTAACTGTATATGCGAGTGTGATGCAAAAAGACCTTATCAGTTACATTGACTGCCCCCGAGTTGATTCTTACATTCTTGCAGTTCGTTCGGGTTGCCCCAGGTCCCTCAGTGTGAGGAAGGAATAAAGTAAAATCTATTAATTCTGGAGTCAGAGTTTAAGGCCGTCTGCAAGAAAAGGGAACTTGTTAGGAACCAGATGAAAATAATAATGAGACAGGAAGAGGACGTAACACCAAGCGGAAAAATTGATTAGCCATCTTGTATAATACTAAGGCATAAGGGAGGATCTGAATAAAACACACATTGGAAAGTTGTTCACACAGAAGGTGCAAGAAAGTGACTTTGTAACCGGAACCGAGAACAGGAATTCGTTTGTTCTGAAAGGTTAGTGTGTTTGGCTGGATATATTTGAAGATTAGAGAGATCAGAGAAACTCGGTGACATAATGGAGGCTGCCTGAGAGCGCAGAGCTCAACGCGGCCTTTATGTAACGGGAAACTCTAGCATTAAGTGATACAGCAAGGTTAATAGAATAAAGAGGCCAAAGAGGAAATATACATTTTCAACAGGACTTCACTTCAAATTACGTGAATGATGTGGGCTTGATAATATGAGGATTGTGTTTTAAGTCGAAATGAAATAGGCTATACAAAACTTTTGGAATCAACTTGACTGATATATATCGTCTATTTAACTTGCTAACTGAACACGACCAAGAACAAAGTCACGTAAACCTTTTCTGCTTTCTGGATATTTTAACTAGACAAACATTCTTTATGCATACAACGACAATACAAATTACTTTTTTAAATTAATAATTTGCTTAGAACCAATGTAAATATTTAGTCAGAATGAAACAAAATGTTAATTCAACCGGTCGAGTTGGGAACCTTTAAATTTTGAACACGATTAATGTTTCAGATTGCTAGAAGTAATGACACGAACGAAAACTATGCATCAAAAATTAAATTGCAAAATACTTCATTGGACTATTTCACGAGATGATCGCATAATCAGCCCTTCGTTGGCTGAGTCGGTTGGCTTCAGACTGTCACTCGATGGGCCGGAGTTCAATTCCCCCGGCTGATGAAGAGTTACAGGAATTTATTTCTGGTGATAGAAATTCATTTCTCGCTATAATGTGGTTCGGATTCCACAATAAGCTGTAGGTCCCGTTGCTAAGTAACCAATTGGTTCTTAGCCAAGTAAAATAAGTCTAATCCTTCGAGCCAGCCCTAGGAGAGCTGTTAATCAGCTCAGTGGTCTGGTTAAACTAAGGTATTCTTAACTTATTTTTTATCGCATAATCTTTTATGTTGTATAGTTCGTACATCTCAGGCATCGAGCAAGTGGGTATCAAGAACGGCATGCAAAATTTCTTTTGTTTCTTTGCCTGTATTTAACCCTCGCGTCCCATTTATGATATGGCCTCAATTATCAGATATTTTCTGGGCTGCATAATTTACCAGGTTTGAGTCTGGTCCTAATACCTGTATCGCGAAGTTAGTCTTTACATCATAGTCACAGGCCACCCTGACTTTTT
>NC_089751.1:11932134-11939634 GCF_040412425.1 Macrobrachium rosenbergii
AATGGCAAAAACTATTGCCGACGGCCATCAACTTGGTCCTTCTCTCATTGATTATTTAATGCTTTGTCAAAACCGTTCACATTTAGTGAAGCATAGTGGGGAAAATTTATCTTGAAATATTAATTGTACAGCAAGAAATTCTTATTTATGGCAAAGTCTTTGTCGCACCAGTGACGCATTCCCTTCGAGACAGTTCACTGGGTGGTATTTGGTAACTGAATTATTCCTACTTGGATGGAAGGTGTGTCATCTTGGTATATTCAAGAGCAACTGTATGATACAGTGTATGAGCCAGGAAGTAAGGGGAAACACTTTTCCAAGATGGTTGTATAAACTCAAACTTTTATCACGACATCCTAACAGTGCTACTTAAAAGATGACCATAGTAAACCACAAGGAATTATTATGCACCTAATTTCACTCATCAACTACTATACCTGAAAAACTCATCAAGTTCGGAAATGATAATGAAATGCAAATATTGCAAGGTATACGACATGGTCTTTTCGCTGACAGGAGGCTAGTCTTGAAAACGTCATTCTCTGAATCCGCTGCATCTCTCTAAGGAATCAGTTCATTGGCTGTCACAACTGATAGTTTACGCTGATACTCACGAGAAAATTAAGGTTTGGAAACTTAATTATGAATGGCTCTCAGGTTCCTCTTATAAGATAAAGGAGGCCAAACTATTTAGGCAGTCATGTGGTATTATCGGATGTTACTACTGAAATGCAAGTGAATTATAATTAGATAAGAAGGGTAGAACTCTAGTAAATTACAGCAGACTACAGTATCTAAATTTTCCATAGGTTATTCTTTTTCATTCTATTTTTGTGGGTCGTTTTGGCAATTAAAAGGTGTGAGGTAACTTATGAGGTAAAACTACCGCCACCATGGAACCAGGCATCAAAGAACAACAAAGCCGGTTCAAATAAGGTCATAGGAATTATACTGCGCTCACTTAAAAAAAAAAAACATTCAAAGGCAAAGTTTTAAAATAGCTCCTAGATTTTACATGACCTCACCTTTACCTGCAACTTTTAGTTGATTCTTGAAGACTTGATTTGAACACTTTTCCTTTTATATAATTTTTATAAGAACATAATTTAAGCGATTAACCTTTGATAAGACAGCATGGATATTTTAGATTTTTTTTTTTCTAAGCGAAGCTACTGGCTTGGACAGTACATTCCCTATCCGCGCTTGCCCTGTTGGACAGAGAACGGGAGGGAGGTGATGGCATCCCTTCAGAGACTAAGAATATCCGTCACTTACACAACGGCGTAACGTCTCAAGGGTGCTTTTGTATCCAGCAAAAAGGCAGTAAGGATTTGGGGTTTGGGGACTTCAACTTTCATGAATTAGGCCCGGTCATTAGTCAAACGAGTTTAGGAACTTTACTTCGTAGAAAATGTAGGATGTCTTCTGGACATGTGCGGCAATGAAAAGCAAACAGATAAGTGTTGTAAAAGCGACGTACAAATAGGGAGTATGCATTATATGAATTAAAAAGGAGATAAAAATGTGTGAAAGGAAAAACTGAAAAGTAATAGTTTCCAGACTCCCACCAGTTACTCCAGTACTCCTCCCGATTCTGGAGCATAACACCTAACCAGTTACTCTGCTAAAAGTGGAATCCGTAAAATGATAATTGAGAGTGTGGAATTTGGATAACTGGTTCGTTATCCTGGTCACGGATTAAATTTACTGACTCAGAATCCCCTCTCAACACTGCCGTCTTTCACGTTAGAGTAACCGCTCGCTTTTCAAGAACAACGTAGTTTCACTAATGTTATGGCTAACATTATTTATATCCAACTGAAAATAAGAGGTGAAAGGTCAGACGAAACAAAGAAAATTTTTTAGCAAATTCCAATGAAAAGAAAAAGCGTCTTGCATTTCCTATTTTCCCAGAATTAAGCAGCCTCGCCTACGAAATAAGACAAAAATGAAAAACTGAAACATAAAAATACAAGTTCAAAAATCGGAGGAAACAGAATATATTCGACGAAAAAAGCGAGTGAATGCTTAGGTAGGTTGATGACCTTTTCAAATAGGATTCCTGTAACAACAACGTAGGTCAATAAGCCTAATACCTCCAGCAGTAGGGCCAAAGCTCCTTAAAGGCGTATTAGTATAAACACATTGGCAACGATGAGAAAAGAATTACTTGTTAAAGCCCCAGTATATTAATGTGCTTTATTCTTGTTTTGTAACTGTGACATGATGGTTACGTTAGTAAATGTAACAAATGAAAGAAATGAAACGTGGCTTACAAGTACAACAGTTATTCTGGGATCAAATAGACACGAAAAAACTATTGACAATCGAATCATTCACTATCGTACTCTGCTTCAGTTTTTTACAGCTGCCTGAATGAGCAATCAATTCACATTACGATAAGCAATGAGAATGCTTTAGAAATCTAACGCAAATTAGGAAGCAAAACTTCTATGAATTATAAGAACTGATTGATTCGACCGTCCAACAAATCTTCCGATTTGAAACTAGAGTGTCTATTGCAGCCTTATTTTATGAAAAGAGTTTCTAAATAAAAATCTGGTTTGTTCTGATCTATCGTCATCTGCACAGCTACTGAGGGTCATCATCGTATAACATTCAGTTGTCAAAGAGACTTATTAACAGATCGTTTGTCCACGCAAGCCTAAAGAAGTCACAGGTTAATTAAACTCAGTTCTGTGAGCAAGATAGCAGGTCCTTCCTATAGCAGAGCAGGTTAAATAGTAATACAGCTCATATAAAAACGGGCAATTTTAAAAACTGCATGCACCTCTTTACATGCAACCCAAATAAAACAAGTAGAAAATGCGCCGAAGTTTCTTCGGCGCAATGGCGTTTTCTGTATGAGCCGCGGCCCATGAAGCTTTCAGCCACGGCACGGTGGTGGCCTGTCCTATATCGTTGCCAGACGCCTGATTACGGCTAATTTTAACCTTAAATAACATAAAAACTACTGAGGCTAGAGGGCTGCAATTTGGCATGTTTGATGATTGGAGGGTGAATGATCAACATACCAAGTTTTCAGATCTGAGGGCAGACAGAAAAAGCGCGGACGGACAGACAAATAGTCATCTCAATAGTTTTCTTTTACAGAAAACGAAAAAGTCCGACTAAACAACAGAAAGGAGACATAATGTTAACACATTTAAATCTAGTTTTCTCTTACGCTGGCAGTCATTCTCAAAACGGCTCCCATGTTGACATATCAAAAATTCATGATGGCACCACATGCATTTGATTTTAGACTACCTTTGCTTTGATGAGAATCAGATTTTGGGCTTTTATTAAAAAGAAAATTCATAATATCCAGGTGTAACTACTTCAACAAAAAGGAAGGGAACTTCTCTTACTCGTTATATGAGTAAAACGGAGGAATTTGGTTGGATAACGGATAAATATAAACTGGAAATTAAAATGCTAGAAGAAACTTGTACGAAGCATAAATGCGGGGTTCTGAAAATCGTGATCCCCAGTCACCGATATAATGAACAATTGTCCCTCTGATGTCCATTAGCGTAAAACTATTAATGAACTCTCAAGAAACAGAAATACGAACGACTGGCTTCGAATTCACATAGCGGAACCGCCCGAGACAGAACTTCTTTTGTATCTACATTATTCTGGAGGCGCCCTGCACAAAGTCGAAACGCTACATTGGTTGCCATAGAAACATGGCTTACGTAGTCTACCTAGTTTTACGATAATAGAGCCCTCAGCATACTTCCAGAACGAGAAAATAAGCACCACTATTGATTATTTGGAGGGACGCCACACATAAAGAATAAAGGCAAGTCGTATTGGATGTTTACGGGAATACTGTTTAACATTCTCTCTCCCCCTTTCTCTCCATACAGACATAAACAAACACATATACACACCCACAGACACTCATACACGAATTCGGTATATGTATATATATAATATATTTATGTATACACACACACACACACACACACACACACACACACACACACACATATATATATATATATATATATATATATATATATATATATATATATATATATATATATATATATACATATACATATACACACAGGGTGTCCATAACGTCATGGTGCAATTTAAAATATTTAAAGCTTGGTAAATTTACATGATAGAATTAATCTGTAAAAAAAATAAGGAAGAAGAATGACCTAAATTCTTTACTTGTCTTGTTAAATTTCGACATGTCCACATCATTACTAATACAAAAAGAAATACGATTCTGTAGTTCTCGGAAAACATTTTCCGGCTGATTTTCAGTAACCTTCAACCGCATCAGTTATCCTAGCTTTCAAGTCTTCTAAAGATCGAATTTTAGTTGAATAAGCAATACTTTCCACATGTTCCCATCAAAAGAAATCCAATGGAGTCAAATCTGGTGAACGCGGAGGCCAAAATAATGGTCTACCTCTTCCAATCCGTCTGTTATGGAATATAATATATATACATACATACATACATATACATACATATATACATACATACATACACACACACACACACACATATATATATATATATATATATATATATATATATATATATATATATATAAATTTCCTTATAAAGTGGAATTTCTCGTTCAATAAATAACTAAGGACATCCCTCTATATGACATACGGTCAAGAACGCATAGAGAGAGAGAGAAAAAGAGGGAGAGATAATGGGATGCCGGGGAGGAAGAAATAATGCGGAAGTCAGAACGTAATTATGTCTTCCCGCCAAGGGTGGGGAGAGAGAGAGAGAGAGAGAGAGAGAGAGAGAGAGAGAGAGAGAGAGAGAGAGAGAGATGGCTGTAACCCTTCTGGTGTTGTCGAATTACCTCGCCTAGTTCCTCCTTGTTGTGGATTCTGCCATTCTTTGAACTGATTATGGAACTAATTTAACGCATTACCTTTGGAACTGAATACTATAGGCCGGACTGAGCTCGGGTTGCCTCTTAGGTTGGGGCTGCTGAAATGGGCAGCAGCATCGCTTCTTGGTTCATCCGGAAAAAGATCCAAGAACTTGTGCAGCTTCTTATTAAACACTATCACTGGTTGATTAGTAATGATCGAAATTCAATGAAGGAGGCAGTTCCGTGAGCTAGAGTCTGTGATAACAATGAATGAACATCACTGAAACTAAGCTGGAACCTAATACTGGAAAGGAGGGTGTGGATTTCATCCAGACTTCGAGCAAACACAAACATAATATCTCAGGTTAAGATACACAGTTCACTGATCCCTACTACCGAGCAGAAGTCCCGGCATAGGGGTTTTATTCGGATGCGCTGGGTTAGATTTTTTTTTTTTTTTTTTTTTTTAGAATCCCTGAAAATACGGATATTTATAGATTCGACAGGGAAATTTAGGGTTGTCGTACTGCTTCTGGCGAAGTGGCAATGTTTGTATTCATTCATGTATTCCAGAATTTAAAGAACACGAAAGGATTTTAAATTATTAACGTTCAAGCCAAGTGTTCAGTGGCCGAAGAGTGCGCACGAAAACTGGATTTTCAAGAATTTTAATGACGTCATCAATAATAACTGCTTGGAAACGGTTGGTGTTAAATACGAACTTGGTTAATTAATGACCCCCATTAAGAAATGCAGACCTCGAAGAAGGAGGTTTGTTGGAATCTTTTGCAGATAACCAGTGATTATCGGAACGCGTTTTCGGAGACGGAATGCAAGATGTCTCATTATCCAGTATAAAGCACACCTGAAGCCACAAAATATCAATAGTCTAGCAGTTTCTTATGTAGTTTTACATAACAGCCACATTTCTGAAACACGAGGAGTTCCATTTTCAGGAAGTACATGGCAACAGTGAACAAAAATATGATGGTTCGTCAAATACTGTCACCCAGACACTTGGGAAGGTGAAACGGAAAGAAATTATAGACATGCCTAAAGAAAGTTAATTTTATGAGGAACTTCCACGTTTCATTGATTTTCCTCTACAAAATACTCGGCAACGTCCGCATTACGTATAGGAACACGCCTGAGCCTCTGAGCAAGAGCCGTGAATCCAATATGCAAATGGGAATAACGGCTGATCACTTTTATTTATATAATCTCTCTATTTATAAAATCTCTTGCAGGGGCATTGGCTATTTTTTACTGTTCAGCTCTTTGCGTTTACTTACATCCTTCTTCATCAAGACATTTACTCGCAAATAATGCTTTGTTTTTCAGTGAATACCTGGATTATGTCAATTATGAAATATACTGATAGTGTTCAGAAATATTTTATAAAATAATTACTTAAATTCCTCCCCCCCCCCCAACAAAGAGATGCATTCAGGCAATTGTATTCCAAGCATACAAAAATCCATATGTAGGAGAAAGCATTAACCTCCAACACGAAAAGCATAGGTTTCTCGCTGAAGGAAGGAAATGAAAGTGCCCTTTTCTAGAACGAGCGGATACATATAACAAACCTAAATAAAATGAAAACTATGAAGCGTGTGAAATCTGTATAACATTCAAGATTTTTATGAGCAAGTTTCGATCCATACTGTAGACACTATGAATATATGTAAAGCAATTTTAAACTAGGCATTTCCCGTTCAAAAACGCTTATACATGTAATCAGCTTAGCTAAGGTATTAAGCTAAATTTTACATATATGAATTTTACTTAGAACTACAGAATATTATAGATTAAGTAGCAGGAAGAGATACGTTGTTGATAGTGATGTGAGCGCAAAAGTTGGTAGAAACAATGAAGCTGTGGAGAATATAATGGATAAGGAAAGCCTAAGAGAAACTGCAAACAAAATGAGATGCAATTTATTTGATTCATTGCGAGAACAAAAGGAGGAATAATAAGAGCCACAAAGGAACAGATATCGCACGTTCATCACCAATTTATTACCGGGTTTTGCAACTGAATGTCGATATAAACTTGCAGTTCTAGAAACTTTATCTGAGGAGGGGCTGGCAACGCATGAAGCATGGTTTAAATTCAAGAATCTCTATCAATCTGCTGGAAAAAAAGCCCCGGGATATGGGATAACAAGACTGCAGCCTAGGAAACTGGATGAGACTAGGGATAAGATCAAGGATAGGGGAAAGCAAAATGTGCATGCAGACAAACTTCATGGAGGAGATGAAGAATACAAAACAGAAATGCCATGTACTCCAGTCTGAATAATGAATTTCAACTAAAATCAAGAAGGGGTAAGGGACAACATTTGGACAAACAGGATGAGAATAAGCATGTATGTATGTATCTATGTACGTGTGTGTGTATACATATATATATATATATATATATATATATATATATATATATATATAAATATATTGTTACGTGGGTCATTCGGCTGATAAGTTCAATTATCAATTACTATGATTTACATAGACTTGCTTTGCCTAAGACCCACGTAATCCTATCAATTGAGGCTAAAAGTTACCAAAAAGACGTAAATAACCTAATTACAGTAGATTCAGTTGCCAGTTGAAACTAGGTTACTGAATATATTGATT
>NC_089751.1:11949634-11964634 GCF_040412425.1 Macrobrachium rosenbergii
ATTGCAACATCGACCAAAAAGATGTGAAATCATTCACAGACATATTGAAAGGATACGATCCTTCAAATTGGAGCAAATCTGCTGAAAATATAATGAAAATAATAGAAGGGATACCAATGAAAGTTCAGGTTATCAAAAGACTTATAAAGAAAATCTACAAAAATCAACACATTCCATCAAAGAAAATAAGTACGGTGGAATTAGTGAATATATTGATTGATGCAATAGGCAAACGGATGCCTAAAGCATGTAAACTATGTAGAGTGTGGTATAGCATTGTAAATCCACAAAACCTGATTAGGAAATGCTATGCTTGCCACGTACCGACACACCCTTCATGTGCTGAAGTTGAGCAAAATAGAAATAAGGACACAAAAATATTTTGCTCAACATGTCTAGTATGGATAGACAAGGTCATTAAATCAAGACTTAATGTACAGATTGTGGAGGATGAAGAAGATGAAGAGGATGAAGATGAGGAAGAAGAGGAAAATAGAAAAGAAGAAAATAAGACTGAAGAGAGAGAAAAGATTAATGAAAACAAAGAACAGGATAATAGTATGGATGCAGAGAAACTCATAGATTCTACATATGAGGCAATACAGCAACATACTTATGAAGAAATAAATTATGACATGATAAATCAAAATAAAATCCCAAAGAGGTTGTACCCGGATCTCCATACTGATGGGAAAGAACAAGAAAAAAAAAAGAAAGAAAGACACAGTATGCACCCTTTTGAAAAGAGGGAATTGCAGGTTTGGTGAAAGATGTTATTACAAACATCCCAAGATATGTCACAATTATGAGATATATGGCAAATGTGCATATCTAGATGGCTATGAAGAGGAATGCAGCGATCTACATCCAAAAATATGTAGAAAATGGAAAGAAGGAAATGGATGTAGGTTTAATAAGAAATGTAGGTACATGCATCCTGTAGCCATGAAAACCAAAATCAAAATCAAATACATATAAAAATCAAGGTAAAAATGAAACAAATAAAGAAAAGAACAAAGATCATGTGATGAAGGCAAAAACAAGCCAACAACACATTATGAAATGTCAGCACCACGATATGAGCCATCAGCACCTAGATATAGCACAAGGAACAAGCAATGTATCTATGATGCTAAGGGATGGTGCAGATATGGAGATAAGTGCAGGTTTATGCACAAAGTGAATAAATATGAAGCTGGAAGAACAAGTATAATGGAAAAGTTGGATTTTTAATGTACGAATTTCTGAAAATGAAAAAAAGATCAACATATCAGAACAGGAAAGAGACATGGAAAAATCCTTATTATTACCCATATTAGATTATGGAGATAATACGCAAACCATCATAGTGATGAACGCGCAGGGTTTAGTTTCGAGTAACTCAAAAGAAAGATAGAGTTCTTAGAAGAACTAACCCAAAATGAAAAAATAGAAATATTGAATATAAGTGAAACCTGGTATTCCCAAGAGACTGGTAATGATGACCAGATAAAGGGTTTCAAACTTATAGATCAGATAGAAAAATAGAAATCAAGGGGAACCGCGATATATGGGAGAGATGCCAATCAAGGAAAAATCTGTGAGAAATATAGTAACACAGAATGTGAATTAATAGCGGTAGAATTTGAATATGAAAAATTAGTGAACATTGTAATATATAGACCCCTAATACTAAAGAGTTTGACATAATAATTGAAAAATTGGATGAAATATGTAGAAATCACAAGGACTGGACTATACTCCTAACTGAGACTTTAACTTTCCTTTTGTAGAATGGAAAGAACGAATAGGAGACTGTGGTTGTATTTATACATATAAAAAAAGAGAGCAATAGTAGTGCAGAAGATAAGAGGCAATTTGAAAAGCTATTAGATATGCTACTAGAACATAACATTCAGCAAATAAATCACCTACCAACAAGAAAGGATAATATTTTAGATCTAGTATTTGTGAACGAGGTGAACTATGTTAAAGAAATAATAGTATATAACACGAGTATTTCGGACCATAATGTCATAGAACTAACAGTCCGTTCCAGAACATATGAAAACAGAGAAAAGCAAGAAACGAAAAAATGGGAAGGATATGGAAAATACAATTTCTATAGTAAGAATATAAATTGGTCAAAAATAAATGAAGAATTAAACAAAGAATGGGAAAATATATTTGTAAGTGATGATATACAGGTAAATACCGATATATTATATAAAATATTAGAGGAAATAGTGGAAAAATATATACCGAAGAAAAAAGTAATCATCAGTCACGAATTCCAAGAGACAGAAGGATCTTGTTCCAGAAAATTAGAAAGTGGAAAAAGCTCTTGCAAAAGAAAAGAATGCATGGAAAGTGATGGAACTAAAAGTAAGATAGAAAATGCAGAACAAAAGATTATACAATCAAAAGAAAATGAAAAAGGGAACCTAGAAGAAATGACACTACAAAATATCAAGCAAAACCTAAAATTTTTTATTCATATGCAAAAAGATGAATAAAATAAGAGTAGAAATAGGCCCTCTAAGAATTGAAGGGCGATTAACGAATGAAAAAAAGAAATATGTAACATATTAGCAGAAAGATATAAGAGTGAATTTACACCTAGAATTGAAAATGAAGATAATGATACAGAAATAAGAGATGAAAATACTGAATACTTATCAGATATAGATATTACAGAAGCCGATATTGTGCAGGCTATTAATGAAATTAAAATGGATCAGCAGCAGGACCAGATGGAGTACCTGTCATATTGTTAAAGAAAGTGGTTCATTCAATCGCAAAGCCGCTAGCAATATTATTAAGACAAAGTATAGATACAGGCAAGATTTATGACGAACATAAATTAGCATATATTACTCCTACTTTCAAAAGTGGTTCAAGACTAGAGGCAAGTAATTATAGGCCTGTGAGTCTGACATCTCATATTATGAAAGTATATGAAAGGGTAATAAAAAAATATAATGAAACATTTAATGAAAAATAGATTGTTCAATATAGGACAACATGGTTTTGTACCCGAAAAAGTACACAAACCCAACTGTTAGTCCACCATGAAAGCATATATAAAAATATGATAAATGAAAAGATACAGATGTGGTTTACCTAGACTTTGCAAAAGCTTTTGACAAGGTAGATCATAATATATTAGCGAAAAATTAGAAAACATAACATTGTTGACAAAGTAGGAAGATGGATAAAAGAATTTTTGCAAAACAGAAAACAGATAGTGATTGCAAACGATGAGAAATCGGATGAAGCTACGGTAATATCCGGTGTACCACAGGGTACGGTGTTAGCTGCATTGCTGTTTGTGATTATGATTGCAGACATAGACAGTAATGTTAAGGACTCAGTAGTAAGAAGTTTCGCAGATGACACAAGAATAAGTAGAGAAATTGCTTGTGATGAAGATAGGAACTCGCTACAAAGAGACCTAAATAAAATATATAAATGGGCAGAGATAAATAGGATGGTATTTAACTCTGATAAATTTG
Organism: Macrobrachium rosenbergii; assembly: GCF_040412425.1. Lineage (NCBI taxonomy): Eukaryota > Metazoa > Arthropoda > Malacostraca > Decapoda > Palaemonidae > Macrobrachium > Macrobrachium rosenbergii. Next base: position 11,953,129 of record NC_089751.1, read on the forward strand.
AATCAATGAACTATGGTGATAAAGTAGGAATGCTATATGCATATAAAGGACCTAATAATGAGACAATCACAAACAAGGAAGCAGTTAAAGACCTTGGTGTGATGTTGAATAGGAATATGTTATGCAATGATCAAATAGCAATTCTATTGGCAAAGTGCAAAGCAAAAATGGGAATGTTGTTCCGGCACTTCAAAACAAGAAAAGCTGAACACATGATTATGCTTTATAAAACGTACGTACGTAGTCCACTTGAATATTGCAATATAATATGGTACCCACACTACCAAAAAGGATATTGCACAAATAGAGAGTGTACAAAGGTCATTTACAGCTAGAATAGAAGAAGTTAAGGACCTTGACTACTGGGAAAGACTACAATTCTTAAATTTATATAGTCTTGAAAGGAGAAGAGAACGCTACATGGTAATTCAAGCATGGAAACAGATAGAAGGAATTACCGAAAATATCATGGAACTAAAATTATCAAAAGAGCAAGCAGAGGTAGATTAATAGTGCCAAAAAAAACTATACCAGGAAAATTAAGGAAAGCACACAGGACATTAATCCACCACGCACCAGCATCGATAATGCAGCGTCTATTCAATGCGCTACCAGCTCATCTGAGGAACATAACAGGAGTGAGCGTAGATGTGTTTAAGAATAAGCTCGACAAATATCTAAGATGCATCCCAGACCATCCAAGACTGGAAGATGCAAAATATACCGGAAGATGCGTTAGCAACTCTCTGGTAGACATCAAAGGCGCCTCACACTGAGGGACCTGGGGCAACCCGAACGAATTGTAAGGTCTGTAAGGTAAGGTAAGGTGGACTCTGACGCAGAATAAACTGAATTACAATGATTTCTCGCTGCGAGTAATTTTCCGACGAAATTTACTTATACATATACATTATTTAATTTAAAATTTATCAAATGTTCTCGAAAGCGATAAGTTCAGTATGTAAGAGAAAAGTATCCAGAAAATTTCAAACACACGTACAGTAAGAGATTTTAGGAGATGATGAAGTCTTAAGCTGGATGAGTATCGTGAAAGGTTGCTAAATGCAGGTTGTGGAAGCGTAAAGCTGAACAACTTAGAATTGACTAGTTTAATATAAAAATGAAAGTATTTGAGTAAGTGTCTATTCAGAATATTATGGGGATGGTAGAACTTATTGAAGTGGAAAAGGGTGAGAGGTTTCAATTAGTTTTTAAGAGAAATACTGTTACGTTTATAACTAAAATGTTATCCAAGGGCTCCCTACGATTTGTAAACAATATAAACCGAATATAAGGTTTCTAAGGAATGGTCGCGAAGGAGTCCGGCTTTGTGTAAGAGAAAAAGCAATCATTCTTAAAGGAAGATTTGTGCCTATACAACGCCGTCCAGTGATGGATATTGGAAAAGATGTATGGCGGGATTTTGATTGAATTTTGGATGGAGAAATAGAACTGCCGATCTGAGTTACGAAAACCGCGAGTGGATCTAATGTTTACTGGAATTATTTGTACTAAAAGCTTGAAATTTAAAAGGAAATCTATAAATAGCATAATGGCATTCCTAATGATATTACGACAAGCCATTCTGAGATTTCAAGGATCTGTAATCTGGTTCACATTAGATAAAGAATAATCAGAGGTCAAATGAAGAAATAAAGTATATGCAGAGATTCCTGGAATAGGTATTTCGTTTTATGTCCCTGAGACTGTTATCACTACAAACTGGGTGGTCCATCGCTACAAGGAGGCTAATTTTTATGCAGGAATGCGGTTTCTTGAGAGTTACAGATGACATCGGGATCTTTTTACGGTTGATTTTTTATAACATTTTCATCATATGCGTAAAGACAAGCCATGAGTTCTCTGAAAAATAGAACGTATAAAAGGTAACGAGGAGTTATTGAAACAGCTCTGTTTCCAATGGAAGTACTGTAAAGTGTGGGTCACTGGAAACAAACGAAATAATGATGGGCAGTAAGTATTTACTAAATCCTGACTTGTAAATCTAAGCATTATAATATTTGCTCTGCGTGGTAGCTAGCTTGAGACACTAGTTTTAATCCTGTGCTCCCCTGTCGCTTCACTTGCCAAGCTGATTGTCGGGCGAGTCAATAAATGTCACTTTTATTGGGAGATTCAAGATTCCATCTAAATAGACATCAGTCAGTTTCTTATCTAATTTTAATCTCTCAGGAGAATTGCTCATTTCTATATATATATATATATATATATATATATATATATATATATATATATATATATATATATATATATATATATATATAATAAAACACTGTAAAATATTTTGTTAAAACAGAATTCCATCTAATAAAAGGAGCCCATAAAAACACCAAAAGGGTAGAAATTATAGCGTTATGTATCCATACTGCACATATATGTATATATATAATATATATACATTGTGGCTATTAGAATTACATATGTGTCTGGTAAAAGTGACCAGTAGATTCTACATATATATTTCAGCCCAAAAAGCAATAAAAACGATTGCCCACTTGGCTACGATGGTGAGGATGGGTCTATTCCAGCTCTAACAAAATATATCTGAAAACGACAGGTATATGTATGTACGAGAGGCGATAGACTTTTATCCTTCTCGTAGCCAGGTCGGCAACGTGACTTCCTTGTGAATATGGTAATGCGGGTTCGATTCTCGCGACCGCCATTCACAGGCTCTTCAATTTCTTCCGTCTGGATATTTTCGGCTTCGTAGTTACAAGCATATCCAAAAAAGCGCGAAGAATTCGAGAAGTTAAGAGGGCATTGTGGCTATTAGAATTACATATGTGTCTGGTAAAAGTGACCAGTAGATTCTACGTATGTATATATATATATATATATATATATATATATATATATATATATATATATATATATATATATATATATATATATATATATATATATATATATATATATATATCGAGCATGGGTGAATTTTTGAAGTCCATGTCCATATCAGCCGTCATGGGAAAAGGCTTAAAATTGCTTAGTCGGGAGAGTGTCAGTAAAACCAGAAAGAAAACTACATTTGAAGCCAAGTAGCAAAGGCCAAAATATGCTATTATTTGCTGGTATGGCTTCCTGGCGTTTAGGGAAATGAACTGAATTTGGTTCTGAAGTTGGCATTCACAAAAACGAAGTTGGGTTTGAAGGGTGCGTTTCCACGCTTGCCATTTATCGGCCGATTTCTCCTTTTGGGCTGCAAGTCAAGTTTTCTTTCTACAGAACGAACACTACCGAAGAGATATACAGAAAACTGGAGACAATGCAGGTGCGAACTTAAAACTAAGAAGTAATAGAGGTATCACTGTTTATGAGAAGCATATGAAAGTTTTAAATGCCTCTTGAAGTATTTGTTTGTTTTGGGAATTTCTTTACTTTTAAGTTTTAAGAAATAAGTACAGTTATAAAGAGCTTTATAACACGCCGACAATGCTATTTTGATCAACAAACACCACAAGATTTGCAAAGCTTGCTTTAATAGAGTGCACCACACATCTAGAGAGGTGGTACTCAAAACAAATCGAAGAAAAACAGAGGTAATGAGGACTGAGTGTACATAAAGTGACGAAATAACAGTAAATGGGGAAAGGATTAACAGTTAGGAACAGTGATATTCAATATAAGTGAAAGACTAAAAAACGTAAATCAAAAACAGGAAGGCTGAATCAAACAGATTGAGAACGCTTACGAAAGTAGGATTATACATAAGTCTAGTAGGATCTTCATTGTTGCACGGACAAGAATCATGGCATGGCAATGAAACTATTTGTCAATTTGAGAGTACAAGCCCTTGGAGTTTGGTACGTGACAGTATCAGCTTTGCACTAGAAGAGTTTGAAGACCCAGATCAACTCGATGAGAACTATGGTAAGGGAGGCTGGAGGTGAGTGGAGATTTGTGGGTGATTAAGCACAGAAAAGTTATCGAGGTCCGTTGCTCAACACAGCGTTTGACGCGATGATGATGATGTTGATAATATGCATAAAGAAGATAGTTTCCAATGAACACAGTGAACTCAACTTTATCATTTACCAAGATCTCTAATTTGGTGTTAGATTAAGTAAGCAGAGTTTATAACAGCGAAAAGCTGATAGCTGTATGCTAGATTTTCTCGTATCCTATTTCTTTTTTTATATACATGTTAGCTTATCATACCACCAGAGAGCATACATTCTATAAAAGCTTATTTTCTTAAGCTATGGACATTTTCTCAATCTAATATACTTATTGGAAATATGTATACTGCTGAAACTATTTTTTCTCACTGTTTCTAACACGGTTTCAAATCAAAGAAAAACGTAAGCAATATCCATACGCTACATTGGAGTGTATGATCAGTCTACAAGAAATTTTAACACACAATAATTTACCAAAGGCGTAAATTTGACCTCCACAAGCTTCCTTCCACGGTATGATTTTTACATCTCAAGAGAGAACTGTCTTGTAGGCCATAGGTTGCTGACACTGATTTAGTTCTTTAGAGAAAGAGCGATGATACTTTAAGACTTGATATTTCTTAGGAGATGAATATTAGAAGTGCTGGAACAAAAGGGCTATTGTGTATAACTAAGAATTTCGAGAGGACATGGAAAGGATAAGTGGAAGATTTTACACATGCAAGTGGCATGTTGACACAGCTGATTTGGAAATACTCGTGAAACTACATAATTTTAAATGTGATGTTCATGCCGGAATCCGCAGATAGAGGATATGTGCAGCAGTAAGCGTTTTTTTCCTTTTATTGTTGCCCCAACTTTATAGTGATTATGAGTTCTGGATTGAGAAAAAAAATCCTTAATACATTCTTATTTACCTTTACTTTTTGTTTGTCGTAAGATCTTCGTAGTATGCTTTCTTGAATATACGGCCAGTGTCCACAATAATAATCGAATGTTTGTGCGTTAGGCAAGCACCATCTCAGCTACCAAAGACTAAAATGTCTGTCAAATCAAATCAGGAAAAAGATGATTTTCTTCCGCACCGACGACTTTTTAAACAAATCATGTGTATCTCTTTCGGATGACACTTCCTACATAAAAGCAGCAACATATCCGCAAAGTAATAACATTATCAAAATGACCTTGGAGACCGAACCTCGACCATGTCGAACGCAACGCGATGCGTATGCTGTCGTCAACAGGATTGCGTCACTAAGGAATATTTATTACAACCCGGGACATTCTCCTCACCCTGACGCCGATGCAAGGGAGACACAAAGGAAGCCAAGAGCCACTCAAGTGAGATATCCCTGGTGATTCATGACCCCTGATGGAACCTCCAAACAATGCCAAGTTAACGCTTGAAAGCATTCCTTAAGGTACGCGCTCCTCAGCTTTAATAAGAAAAAGATTTTGTGTTCGCCCGCTGGGGATTCAATTCCGACACAATATTTGCACGTTCCTCAAGATATTCACGCCTATTGTCCTTTTTATTTATTTTCGTAAAACGACATTTGGTTAGGGATTAAGAGTATCGTGCAATAGCGATTTTAAATTAAGATCACTTATGATATGTCATGAGACAAACTTGAATTCCTAACTCTTCCAACATCATATTATCCATTTTTTTTATTAAGGTAACATTTCCTGTCTATATTTTTATGAGAGAGAGAGAGAGAGAGAGAGAGAGAGAGAGAGAGAGAGAGAGAGAGAGAGAGAGAGAGAGAGAGAGAGAGCGATTTTTGATTCCTCTGTAATATTTTTTTTTCATTATCTTCATGTTTCCCATTTCAGCTGGACAAGTTCACAGACATGTATCTTTATGGGATATTTCTTTGACAAAATTTACGTCACAAACACAAGTTATACTTTCGTAAAGCTAGGTAATCGTTCATCTACCATATTATTATTATTATTGTTATTATTATTATTATTATTATTATTATTATTATTATTATTATTATTATTATTATTATTATTAACGCTTAAGGTGCAACTATCCTTCTTACTAATATCAGTATTTCTCTCGAATGACTATGGTATTTTATTGTTAATAAATGACTGCGGTGTTTTATTGCTAATAAACACAGACAGAACACATAACTTGTTACCCGACAAAATGACCAAAGTGTTTTCTTCAAATTCCCGTTTCGATGTACTTCGTCATCTAGTGGGCCTAACCGAGGCAATTACACGTTCAGAGGTTCATTTGCTGTTGATATTTTTGCCATAGAATATTTTCTTCTGAGAGCTTTGAAGTCGAATAAATTAAAAAAAATTGATAATGTAAATTCAAAATGGACCACAAAGTGGGTCTGTGAAAGGAAAGAATATTCCAACGTCGCTGTAGCGCCCACTGTTGAAGAATAGAAAACTCGGGAAAAAATAACCTTCGGTTCTACTGCATCTGGGCCAGCAGATTTCTATGTACTCATTCATTTAATTGATTATTAATTAAACCAAGATTTAGTATCCACACAGATATGTGTTTCGAGTCATCAGGCAGGTTTCAGGAGCAATACAATGTTCCTTAGTCCTCCTCCTCATTTCTCAATTTTAATCTTATTATTGTCTGTCATTTAAGCTTGAATAACGTGGATAATATCTCAGACAGCATTTTGAAATAGGCAATATGAAAGGATAATAATATAGACATATATATATATTTAAATATATATATATATATATATATATATATATATATATATATATATATATATATATATATATATATATATATATATATATATATATATATATATATATATATATCATACTTATATATATATCCATCTATCTATTCATATATATATATATATATATATATATATATATATATATTTATATATCCATCTATCTATTTCTCTATCTACCTATCTATCTATCTATATATACACACACACATATATACAGGATATATATATACATATATATATGTGTATGTACGGTGTCTAGGAGATTGCATATATACAAAAACAAAAATTCACGTCAACAGTTTTTTTTTTTTACTGAGTTCAAGTTGCATCATAAAGACTTAGGATTATCCGTCAGCTTAGTACCGTTATCATTATGGCCTTTGCATTAGCCTTAGGGGCCTTGAAAAGAACGAGCATGGTGTTTTCATAATTACCTTGAATAATCCCAGCCGGCTTAAAAATGAGAAGGACGATAGAGTTTTAAATTAACTTTACATAGGTTTGGTGTAAAAGTGTAAATAGGACACAACTGTGTTGTAGATTGAATGATTCGAGAAATTTAAGAAGGGATATGAGATGTGTTTGCAAAATTATGGGATGAAAAAAAAAATGGATGGTTAATGACATGGCTGATGTTTGCAGATGAAGCAGTCTTCAAGAAGGAAAGCGAATGGGAACTGCAAAAATTCGTGAAAGGATTTTTACAGTATTTATAAAAGGAAGGAACAAAATGGAGCATACATAAGGTTATGAAGTTGACTGTAGTAGCAATGGGTGATAAAATGGACATGGAAGGATTGCAACAGTCAATCTGTACAGGTATCTGAATTGCAATAAATGAGATTCGTAGAGAAAAGAAGTAATCCACAAAAAGGTAAACCACTGAGGTGTCATGGTGTAGGCTAAAGTTTTGGAAGCCAAGAGGAGTGTCTATAGAACTAAAGTGTGATTTTTATATACGAATTACAATCAAAGTTGAGATTACTGAGATGAATTGTTTGTGTATTACTTGTAGACTGAGACTCTTCGTTGGGTGAGTCGGTAGAGCTGCGGACTGTCACTCGATGGGCCGGCGTTCAATTCCCCGGCCGGCTGATGAAGAGTTAGAGGAATTCATTTCTGGTGATAGAAATTCATTTCTCGCTATAATGTGGTTCAGATTCCACAATAAGCTGTAGGTCCCGTTGCTAAGTAACCAATTGGTTCTTAGCCACGTAAAATAAGTCTAATCCTTCGGGCCAGCCCTAGGAGAGCTGTTAATCAGCTCAGTGGTCTGGTAAAACTAAGGTATACTTAACTTGTAGACTGAAAATGGCTGGAAGTGTGAACAATTTTTCTATGCGCAGATGTAGTGGTAAAAAGAATAGTGAAGGTGAAAACGTTTCGTTTGATCTTTACACGTTTTTAGAGCGTTTGTTTTAAAATATTTTATTTTACATAACAAAAACTAATCTTACTGTAATCACTAATTCCAATTCTTTTTATTGTGTCTCTAAAGTGAACTTCATAAGTCATAAAAATTCCATTGTTCCCCTGTCATCAAAGCTTTCAGCCACTGATCTAGATACAGTCAACATATGCACAGTTCAATAACACTGCTGGGTTTTCATCTTCTTACTTTTTGCAATCAAAAGCAAGCATTAATAACGTGAACACATATCTTTTCAAAACGGAGCATATTATTGTAAACTTATGTGACCTTATTATGAAAATTAAAAATGCTCCTTTTGTGCTCCGAATTATCACAAAAGTTACGATTTCTGTCATTCCATAATTTCAATCATTATGGCCTCATATTTGTAGGGAGGGCCCCTTGCATATATCTATACATAAATTCCTTTACCAGAAGCCTAATTAATGGCTGGGTAATTATGTTCAACGGTTGCAGCGGTCTACCCCTGTACCAAATCCTAAATTCATAGGAATCCTGGCCGGGACAAATTCACTTATCATATTCACTTTGGGTGCAAAGTTATTCCCAAGGTGAAGTGAATTCGATATTAAGGATACTTGTGCCCTCATATTTCAAGTATAAACTCGTGGTACAACCGTATCACAGTGCTACCATTGTGGAAATTAGCTAATTTCGATTCTAAGCCCATATATTTGGTAGGGATATATACAACAGAGTCGAAATCAACTTATATCTTTTTTGGTGGCATTGTGTACAGATCAACTGTCTACCTCTGTACCAAACACAAAAGACGTAGGTTCCAATCCTGGCACAGGCTGATGCACTTGTCCTTAAATAAATTTCCTTTGGGTGCAGCTATAACCGGGGTAAACCGAAATCGACGTTAACGAGTATTTATGATTTACTATCCGAGAGTCGCGCGTGAATTGGTAAGAAGGCTATCAATAAATAGTCACTTAGCACTTAATTGGCATTTTGGAGATAAGTTGATTTCGATTTTCGTCACAAGGCCAGGATTCGGCATTAATATCTACGGCAGAATCGAAACTAAGTATGCTATCTTTCTTGATCACATACTTGATAAATTAACTGTCTACCACTGACCAAACCCTGGAGACATACAGTAGGTTCGAATTCTGGCCGGGCAAGATGCGCTTATCATATATCATTCCCTTTAGAGTGGAAGTTACCAGCAAAGTAAGGTGAATTCGATTTGATATATACGTGTGTATATGTATATGTATATATATATATATATATATATATATACACATTATATGTAATATATATACATATGTATATATATATACATACTATATATATATATATATATATATATATATATATATATATATATATATATATATACACATTATATGTATATATATACATACTGTATATATATATACATACTGTATATATATATACATATATATAATATATATATATATTATATATATATATATATATATATATATATATATATTTATTATTGTTCAGGTGAGCTAATAATTCATATAGAATTAGCTTACTGTGCCACTGACCAGCAAAAGAATACATGTTGCAAAAACAATTATGAAAATGACGTTTGAAATGAAACATTATAACCCTGATTTTATCATTTAGTCTGGACGCCATTGCAATGGAAATAATAATAGCCCTTTTGAATTACTGTTTCCATAATCTGCACACAGACTATGCTAACTGACAATGTTCCTCAATATGTTTGTATTTTATGCAGGTGACCCCTCCTACGCAACAGGAAGGGGTGAAGAGACTATTTATCGATGTACCTATTACCTCCTCTTTTGATATATTTGATATATGTTTATTTTGTTAGTAAATATTTTTATGTTCAAAAGGATTTACAGATACACTGTATGGTATTATGACACCCAATAAATTAAAATAAAAAGAAACATCTTGCAGTTGACTTTATATTTTTCCATCACTAGTCCTATAGAAGTCCTGTCTATCACGGAGCTACGTTTCGATTTAATCACTGTTTGTGAAGTTATTAAAGCTATGGTATTCATTCTGACGACATTTTAACGCAGAATTTTGAACTCTACTGTGGAATGTTTAAAAAAAAAAGCAAAGAAACAAAACAAAAAGGTCTGTATGACGGTTTCGAAATACCGGAAAATGAAGAATCGGCGCATCATAAGTACCTTATGGGCTGAATTTTGATGGCTCTTTAATGCGTCATTAGCGATACAAAGAGACGAACTTCACCTTATCATTTAATTGTGCTTAAAACCCGCCTTTGTCTTTGCAAATCAAGGACATCTGACGCAGACAGGTAGCAGAATACGTAGTTGTATTGCAGTCTTCGGGTTAAAAACTGACATATTTCCAAATACCGTATTCTAATTTAATATATCTAAAGAAAAGTCTCTGTGTATGTGAAATGAGAGCTATAATTCAGAATTGCTGTTATTATACCCCCAGCGTTGAATCATTTAATGTTTCTGATGAGAAGTCTGTGTGTGCTGATATGAAAACTGCAACTCAGAATTGCCTTTACGCTGAAACCCTAGCACTGACTGCGGTGACCTTGTTGATAGTAGAGTTTGTTATGTAGCGTTAACATTATTTCTTTTCATGCCTTCGTTAAATAGTTGTAATGATACCAAAGTAAACACAAGTAGCAGAATGAGTCTACTTTGATATCATTATAGCTATTAACCGAAAACATGAAAAGAAGTCATTTTATCGCTGACTGTGTCTTTCAGTAGAGACAACGACGCCAGCACAGACTATAGCCGAGAGGGTCACCGAGTTAATGCTCGGGGTAGAGCGTTACAGCAATTCTGAATTACAGTTTTCATTAGCAGCACACACAGGCTTCTCGATGGAATTATTAAATGGATATGTTTGGAAATATGTGCGTCTTTAACCCAAAGACTGCACTACAACTGCACAGGATGGGTTGAAATATTATGTTTGGAAATATGGGTGTCTTTGACCCAAAGACTGCACTACAACTGCACAAGATGGGTTGAAATATTTATCTTAATTTTCGTTTTTGAGATCTTTTAGTAAGTTAATATATTACACTCAAAATCCTTCTAAAAAATTTCCCTTTTGTGAAGAAACAGTAACAAAAGATATGATCTTCTCTAAATATTGACCTATCGTTTCCCTAAGAAGTGATAACCCTAGCTGATGCAGATAGGTAGGTGACGATATACACTATGAGAGTGCTAAAATGATCAGACTAAAACATGTCTCGACACTGACTTTATCATTAATGTTTGATTTACAAGCGTACAGCAAGTAAACAGCTTTTCCCATAAATTGAAAAAAAGTACACATTCATTCCCACTTGCTCCGCATTCAAAGGCATTATTCATAAGGTCAATAATATTTTGTTTTCAGTATGCAAAGGATAGATATTATGGAAGTATGAGACTCCTTTTCTTGAGCAA
>NC_089751.1:11969634-11999634 GCF_040412425.1 Macrobrachium rosenbergii
CGAAGAGGATTCATATTGCCACTTGATGCAGCTTATGTTTTATAATAAAACAATAGAGACTAGACAGCATTTATGGGAAGGTCAAGTTCGCAATATCAGGGACAACTGGAAATAACAGGTCAGCTCATCCATCAAGTTACAGATGCAGTCACATTCGATACACACAAGGACACTTGGTAATCGATAATGCACACTTCTGCTTTGTCATCTTGGTCCCTATAACCGCGGAGCCTTTGCGTATGAGCTCTCCAGAAATGGATTTCAACATTAATTGTCTCTTTGAGCTCCAGAAAGAAGATTAATTAATAATTTTTTCAGACGTTCATCGAAGGTAATATATATCAAAATACAGATACTTCTTTTCCCGTCATTCTTGTATTCTTCCCCTTAGGAGTGTAGTGGCGTCAGCGCACCTCACGCGGTGCACTGTAAGCATTACTTGAGGTTCTTTGCAGTGTCCTTTCGGCAGCTAGCTGCAACCCCTTTCATTCCTTTTACTGTACCTCCATTCATATTCTTTTTCTTATATATCTTATTTAACAACCTCTCCTAACAATTGTTTCATCGTGCAACTGCGAGGATTTCCTCCTGCTACTCCTTTGAAACCTTTTTACTGTCACTTTCCCTTTCAGCACTGAATGACCTCATAGGTCCCAGTGCTTGGTCTTTGGCCTAAATTTTATATTCCATTCCATTCTTGTATCCTTGCATAATGATATAATTAATAGATTTTATGAAGTCAATTACGCTGCATGTGAATATTTTAACATAGATTTTTTTTTACGAACTTCGAGTGAAAATTTTCATCATAAGTGAATCATAATCGACTATGCGGGGCATTTTCGAGGACGATGAATTTTATTGTTGTAACATTTGTTTCAATGCCAAAGAAATATTAATAAATCATGTAAGAAATATCTAAAACTAATTTAATTCTCATATTATGTTCTTGGTTATTATTAATATTACAATATCAAATTTTCATCTTGAGAACAGACTCAATATCTTTGATAAAAATGAAAAAACTGAAAATCTGCGAATATATTCAGCATAAATATTCAGTGAGGTGAAAAACCCCCGTCTGCTGACCCTTGGTAGTTGGGAAGATTGATGATGGCAACCGTTGCCCTGAGAAGTCTTTCAAAGTCTTGCAAAAAAAAAAAAAAAAAAAAAATTCCTCTGAGGAATTTCTATAAAGCTACATTTCAAAGTTTTAGAACTGACATATCATGTCAGACTTATTAAATCGCATAAAAAAATGACCGATTAGGCACATTTCAGGAAGGACGTTCGGTCACTTTTTGTTCTTGATAAAAATATTTTCATTTTCTATATACTCTGGCGCGTTTTTAAAGCCTGCTGATGGAATCATGTTTTACTATCATTATTTTAAGTGATCTCTTCATTCTGTATTTCCTATTGCCTTTTGTTACTTTTTTCAAATGAACACCATGTTCTTTGGAAGCGTCAATGGCCCCTGTGGGTTTGTTCCAAATGAATAGGCTCATGTTCTGAATAATAATAATAATAATAATAATAATAATAATAATAATAATAATAATAATAATAATAATAATAGATTCACAATTTCGTGAAAAACAATCTGAGTAATAAAAATCCACAATTATATAGTAAATATATTACTATGTAAAAAATCAAAGACTTTCGAACACTGAACGGTGTTCCTCATCAGTGTTAACGTTAACACTGATGAGAAACACCGTTCAGGTGTTCGAAAGTCTTTGATTTTTTTACATAGTAATATATTTACTATATAATTGTGGATTTTTATTACTCAAATAATAATAATAATAATAATAATAATAATAATAATAATAATAATAATAATAATAATAATAATAATAACAATAATATCTGAATTCCGGTCAACAATAAAGTTCACTGTGTTATAATCCTAATTTCTGTCTAATTTCCATGTACAAAAAATTACAAAGACATTCTACATTGTTCCCAAAATTTTTTTTGGCCATGCCCCAACTAATAATTTTTGTTACATCCTGATGCTCCCTGTGTTGATATATAATTCTTATTATTCAAAAAATGAACTCCTATTCACGTGGAAGAAGCCTAAAAATACATTAACTTGCTTTAAACATTCTCGAATTGCCCCCTAAAAATCGTCCACGTTGGGAACCACTCTATAACGTACACATCTTATTTATCACGATAACTTGTTCAGAGCCTTGTTTATCACGATAAACTGTTTATAGTCGTCCGGATCAATTACCCAATTTTTACTTAATTTAATTTTGAAGCACATTTAGGTATTCAGTGGCCCAATAGCCATACAACCGGTATTTCGTCATATTACTTCCACCTTGATACTGCTAGTCCCTGTAGACAGAACGGTAGGTGTTTATTTAAAAAAAAACCTTCGACAGTTCAAGTAACGTTGAAAATTGTGAGGAGGGGGTGGTGGGTTGCTTCTTTGGTACAAGTGCGTGGGGTACGAGAGACTGGCGTGCTTAGAGTGCTGGAATCGTGGCATACATATTACACGTAACAGGCAAAAGAGAACCGAAAAAATGTGTGAAAATGTTATGAATGAAACAGGAGGACCGAACTTTCGGCCACTGAAACCAGATATAACTCCTCATGATATTCTGAATTCATCATAACTGAAAAGTATAAAAACATAATGTTTCATAACAGACACATTATATAGATTTCCAATAGACCGAACAAAAAGACCAATCATGAGCAGCTTGTTTGTGTCATATATTTTGGAAGGGCCATTGACAATCCTTTCCTACGACACAATTGCCTATTCAGAATGGACGTGTGACTTGTCTCTTGGGGCATACCAACACCTGCTGCATGACCCATGTTGGCAATCCCTAAAGTGTTCTGCATATCTTCAGGTGCTTCCTGTTTCTTAGGTACATGCACTCGCTTTCCTTAAGCTTTACTGAATACTGGTAGCAACTGTGGGCTTCGACTCTCAGCCCAGTCAGTTCCACAGCTTTTAAGTTGGGCCCTGGATCGTCACTCTGTCGCCCTGTTTCAGTTATGCCAACCCCTGGGCAGTAGCAGTTGCAGTGATTTTTCTAATTTTCAGTTACCTTTGCCAGAGTATCTGTTTCTAATTTCTGCCAATGTTATAATGCTTCTTGAGTGAGGAAACTGTATCTCGCAACGATCTTCTGGTGGTAAGTTATGTCAGGGATTTTTCTGACCTCCCCAGGTACTGCAAGATGGGCAAAGAGTTCCTGCCACAGTCAAGGCTGCTTCGCCTGCTTACTTTGAGTACTGTTATTGCTGTCTTTACTGCTACCCCTGCTAGGTCACTGGATTGTGGATAGGAAGCTAAAAAAGGTTTCACATTACTCCACCACCCCACAACATTTTTCCTTGAAAATATTGTTTTATATGTTTCCTGGTGCAGGTGGATCTTATGACTCACAATTATTACTTTTACTCGAAAATGGCCTTGTAAGATACCCAGGACATATAAAACACAAACAAAAAAAAAAGAAGTACACGGAGCGGAGGGCTCTTCACTAGGGAAGTCACGTGAAACACGTGGATATAAAAATAGTTATATTTGATAGCACACAAGGTCAAAAGGAAAATTAACTGAAAATACGGTAAATTACTGCCGTAGAAGTCCTCCCGAAGGGGGCTTAGGAATGCCAGGAACACGGACCAAGGATAATTCTGCTACAGGCGTCTTTCACATTTGTAGGGGCGCAGGGATGACGGCGTCTTCTGCCGAAAACGCGTGGGAGCGTGGACAAATGGTAGCCTCCTCTCCAAGGTATTTCTTCAAGTCGTAGATTGGGGCGGAAAGGGCGCCCTTGGGATGATGAAAAGGCCGCCGTTTAATGTCAGCTCGCGTTTGGAAGACTTGCAATCCCCCTTGCAGTCTTCTAAGACCACGTGGAATGGAACACGGGCACACAGGGCGGCGATGGGATCCACGTGGCGGCGAGCGGAAGAGGAGGGCAGAGGCAACGCCCAAGACTGGACTTGTTCTCGGCAAACTAGCGGGCGCGTGTGAGGGAGAGCTATCCTGGCCCTGACCTTATTGCTTCTGGACAGGGGTAGGGGGGCGATGTCTGACCCAGGTCGCACCCGGATATCATAGAAAACGATTTTCTTTCCCTGTACCAAAGAAAACAGTGCAAAGCCAGTTTACTGTCCCCAAACTATTATATTTTCTCTGAGCCCCTATTTCCCCCGACCTTCAAAGGTTCAAACCAACCCAAAGCAGGAAGGAGAAGAGTTTCTAGCTTATTTTGGCGCTACTCTTTACAGCTCCTGGCAAGATAATATTCACACCTATAAACGGGTGCGAATATTGACAAAAGCAAAAATGAGAGAAGAAAACGTTCGACTTTATTCTATCTTTTACTTTGCTACAACCTTTACTCTACTTTATTTGTAAAACTCTGATGCCACACTAATCAATAACAAACTGAAGGTTTACTTTAGGAGCAGAGTGCAATTTAGAATATACAATAAAAGGGTAAACTTGCTTGCAAATTAATTATTGCTCAAATACTTCCTAAGTACTGTTTCTACCCATTCTTTATTCGATTTACTTTACTGGGGTAATAAGGCGCTCAAAGAAAATAAACAAAGAACACTTCAAAATTTCAAAATAACAACAACAAAATAAAACATACAAGGCAGAATTTAAAGGAAACAAATGTAAACCCACTGATTCCTTAATGCTATCCTGGAATTACAGGCATGCTATTACTTGTGCCTTGAAGAGGCGGCATTCGTGACAATACACTGTAGGTATTAAATAATATCCCTTTTACCAAAATTGTAATAATAGAATTCAATTCTTCTTTCAATCGACCTCCAATTGTTCACAAGCTCGACGAGCATAACTAATATTTCCTACGAACGCTAATCTGAAGGGGCAAGAACTTGACAGCTGTGAGGCAAAGAGATTATTCGCGGGTTTTAACTCTCGCCAACTTAAATGACGCTAAATTTTTACGTCTGCAGCCTACAACTCGGGTGTAAGCTATAAATAGACTACTCTGACGTATGAATGGGAGGATAAACAAATGAAGGGAAAATGGACAGGGCTAACATTCTCCACAGGAATAACTCAACAAAAAAATGAAAAAAAAAAAAAACTACACAGAACAACAACGAAGGATATTACTTCCTACTAAAGGGGCGGGCACTTTATAATATCAATCTTGATTAAAAAGGCAACGTTAAAATTCGTAATTTCAGGCAGAGTCTTGTGACTCAAGATTCGTTAAAAAAAGGAAAGATTAAATGCAAAAGTAAATAATATACGTAGAAAAATGAAGGATAACAGAGTGAGGTATTTATGATTTACTTCTTTATCTAACTTCCGTCGCCAACAGACGACGGTCAGAGTAACTCTCAGCCTATAGGCGGGGAAAAAGAAACCCAAAGGGCGCGACCCCTTCAGGAAGAGTTGACACGCCTGCCTTGTGCCAAAGGACGGGCGTAAGGGCGTGAACTTCCCACTCTGTCTCTCTTACTGCTTCAAAATAAAATGATTTATACATTTCAAAAGGGGATGATATCCATATATTAACTGCCGCTTGCGGTGGTAAGTAAGGGAAAGTGTGAAGGAAAGATCGATAGAGAAGGATGAGGATAGAAATTCCAAAAAGAAAGGAAGAAGATAGTTCAAGGCCTTGACATCCTCTCCTGGATGAAAGGTGTCAAGACGTTCAAAAGATGAAGATGGGGCCCTATGCCAAGTTTGCTTTTTAGGGGCCAGAAGAGCTCAGGGCTCCTTGTGGACTACCTTTGGATGCTCCACACCGTGGTAACTCCGCCAACCTCTCCTCCTTGGACCGTTGTCCTGGCCGGGAATCGGAGGGCCCGAGGCCAAGGGCGGCAAGGGGTGCCATCTGGGTCAGCTGCTTCGACAACTGACCCAGGAATCTTGTTCGCCATCTCGGACATTAACCGGCGCAGATCGCAGAGTTCATCGCCCAGGAAGGCGGGCAGAATCATGACTCGCGGAAGAATCTGCGGCCGGCGAGAGAGAGGGGACGGCCGGAGGGGGCGGGTCGACTTGCTTGCAGGTGACCAGCTCAGGCACTGACATTGGCACTGGCGCTGGTGGCGATGTGGTGGTGGTCTCGTCTGTCTGGACGGACGGAGACTGGCACTGCTCAGTGCGCCGAAGGGGCACTGGCAGAGGAGCTGAAAGGCCGAGATTCTCCTGAAGGGAGATCTGGCTGAGGCCTCGGCACTGGCACGGATGCCGTGCGGGCACTGACTTTCGGATTTGGATGATTTATTGGGGAATGGGGACCCCGGAATGGTGGTGGCTTGAAATGGGACGTAAAGTCTTGGCCCAGGAGGACGTCATAGTCTCCTGGAATGTGTTCCTTTTGCGAGAGAAGAAGGTCCTGGCTCTGTGGTCAGGTGACCCTCAGTTGGACCGTAGGGGAGGATCATTTAAAATTGTTAATGCCATCAATGGTGACGAGCTTGCGCCGGTCTATTATAGCTCCATAGGGAACTTTGTCCCTCCTTATGAGGGAAATTTCGCGCCAGAGTCGTCAAATGCCTTGACCTGGCGTGCGAGTGTCTACCTCGAGGAGGTGCCACATAGATGGGACCCTCGGCAGGAGGGCCTAAGGACTCGGGATTCGTTACTGCCAGGGCGACGGCGGGAGTTCCTGCCTTATTATTTCTAGGGCATTTTGCCCATGAGGAAGAGTGGCCATAAACATTGCACGCCGTGCATAAGGTTTGGCTGAAATCTCTTCGCACTGCCCGGCAGAGGGCGAGGCGACTTATTAGGGGCTGTCGGGAGAGAGACGCGGGTGGTTTACTGCGGCATTGCTCCCTATGGCATGCCCGATCTTTTACAGAACCCGCACACGACGGGCTTCTGTGATTGTCCATTCTTCGGCGGAGGGGCACCCGATAGGTAGGCGGGGTGGCGTAATTTTGCGCTGCAGCGAGCTCTCCTGGGGTGATGGGTGTCCCATAGATCCGCTATTCGGCAGCAATCAGCTAAGGTGGGGGCTCCTTCTCGGCGATGTGCGTGGCGAGGGCCGCGGGTGTAGAGTAGGCCAGGATTGGTCTCCCAAGGTAACGACAAGCGGGCTGACTTGGCGACAAGACAGGGATGTATAGGTCTCCTGATTACCGACAAAACGGGCTTACTTGGGGACTAGATTGGGATATATATTTAGGTCTCCCCGAATTACCGACGAAACGGGCTCACTTGGGGACTGAATGGAAAATGAATTGGTCTCACCAACGGACCGATGACACGGATTTATTGGGGACAAGAATAGAATATATAGGCGCCGGGGAATTTCCGCACAAACGACGTCTGATCAGCGAGGGCGCTAGTTTTAATGACTTATGGGAGAAGTGTTATTCTCAAGGACAATTAGGTGGGGGCCATCCCACAATCACAACAGATAGGCAACACACGCAGCCGTAGTAAAAGCACAAAACAAACACACAAAAAAAAAAACAGAACACAGAACATATAATGTCAGACCCCCAATAATGCAAAACAATTTGGTAGAGCGAAGCAAATCAAACAAACAAATGTTTTCCTAACTGGGCCATGGAATGGACGGTCAAGGCCGTCGCCAAATGAATGAACGACGTGAACACCCGTAAAACACCCGGGGACTTCCCGAAATGCGGAACAGACGGCGGTTGTTGACCCTTTTCGTCCTGGGCGTATAATATACGCTTTCGCTCCTATTTCTAAAACGAGAGAGAGAGGGTAAAAATGCGTCAGCAATGCTAATCTGACTTTCAAACACGTGGTTGACGTCGAGGTCTCGCGCCTTTATCTAATGATTCGGTTTCGAAATCACTCGTTTCTACAGGAGGAATATGCGCACTATTCCTTTAATGATTTATCACCTGTATAACCCTAATTGAATGGCATGCAAGCCGCGTGCAAAGGCTTCAAAGCTAAGTTTCGGCGATTCTCTCTCTCGTTTTCCTCGGACATGCGCCCTACTATAAAAAAATTCCTAGGACTAGTCACGTTTTCTATAGCGTCCTACGCTAAATAAACACAGTTTTACTTACGCAGAATTTCCTTGGCCTGTTGCGCTGGCTTTTCAAAGGTTCGTAATCTGTCTCGTATCCAGCTTAGCTGAGCTACTTGCTGATTTCACAAATTGCAACACAAACAACAAAGGGGAAGAGGGGGATGCAATCATTACGAGAATCACTGGTCAGGTCGCCATTTTTATATGTTTCCTGGTGCAGGTGGATCTTATGACTCCACAATTATTACTTTTACTCGAAAATGGCCTTGTAAGATACCCAGGACATATAAAACACAAACAAAAAAGAAGTACACGGAGCGGGGGGCTCTTCACTAGGGGAAGTGCGTGAAACACGTGGATATAAAAATAGTTATATTTGATAGCACACAAGGTCAAAAGGAAAATTAACTGAAAATACGGTAAATTACTGCCGTAGAAGTCCTCCCGAAGGGGGAGCTTAAATGCCAGGAACACGGACCAAGGATAATTCTGCTTTGGCGTCTTTCACATTTGTAGGGGCGCAGGGATGACGACGTCTTCTGCCGGCTGAAACACGTGTGGGAGGCGTGGACAAATGGTAGCCTCCCTCTCCAAGGTATTTCTTCAAGTCGTAGATTGGGGCGGAAAAGGGCGCCCTTGGGATGATGAAAAGGCCGCCGTTTAATGTCAGCTCACGTTTGGAAGACTTGCAATCCCCTTGCAGTCTTCTAAGGCCACGTGGAATGGAACACGGGCACACAGGGCGGCGATGGGATCACGTGGCGGCGGCGAAGAGGAGGGCAGGGCAACGGCCCAAGACTGGACTTGTTCTCGGCTTAAACTAGCGGGCGCGTGTGAGGAGAGCTATCCTGGCCCTGACCTTTTATTGCTTCTGGACAGGGGTAGGGGCGATGTCTGACCCAGGTCGCACCCGGATATCATAGAAAACGATTTTCTTTCCTGTACCAAAGAAAACAGTGCAAAGCCAGTTTACTGTCCCCAAACTATTATATTTTCTCTGAGCCCCTATTTCCCCGACCTTCAAAGGTTCAAACCAACCCAAAGCAGGGAAGGAGAAGAGTTTCCTAGCTTATTTTGGCGCTACTCTTTACAATTGCTATTTTATCTCTTATTAAATTAATACCGTCATCTATTGATATTTGCTCTGGGCATTTTGTACAACACTTCTATGGAAGTGTAATCTGTCTCAAAACGAGATTGCCGTTGAGGATTGGGCTACTTCCAACCAGCCCATCAGCCTGTTAGTAAAAGCCTTATACATGTAACCATTTAATGGGAACATATCCACCATTGAAGTCGATATGCTGGTGATTGCGTGAGAATTTTTTGTTCGGCTGGCTATCTTGGTGCATGTATTTCATACATGGAACAACTGTTCCTGCGACACTGCAAGTCGCCCCTCATGTCTGGCCAACATGTAGTCTATTCCTTAGTACCTTGCATGCACGCCTGTAATCATCTGAAGGGAAAACCCTCCAGAACTTGGTCAGACATATATTAGGGGGTTCCCAGCTATAAACCATCTTTCACTAATCGCAGAACTGACGGAGGTGTGGCGCTTCCAGCACATTCGGCAGGTGCCAATCTCCTGCTGTGACCATTGTGATTACGATCTGGCAAATAAGTTCGTTCTACATGGCTACACTGACTATATCCATACCCTTTATACAACACTTCTGTTCACGAGCATGAGTTGTTGGGACAATGGTGGCGACTGCCACTTAACTTCTAATGCAGATTATATTTATCCTCATCATTTACCTTCAGACAGATTCCTAATTCTACGTAGACACCACTCGAAAAAGTAATAGTTAAAAGAACGTTTATTAATATATATAATATATATATATATATATATATATATATATATATATATATATATATATATATATATATATATATATATATATATATATATATATGTGTGTGTGTGTGTGTGTGTGCGTGTGTGTATGCATGTTTCAATGTAACTATCAATCAATCAATTAAATAAGAAATTATAGTTTCAGCCCTTAGAGAGTTTCAATTCTCATCCAATTACGAAAGGGTATAAGCACACAGTATTACCGACCATGACACGGAAAACACATTTTTCTTCCTCCTGAAAGTCGGTGCCACACGAGTTCCTACCGTTTTGGACCTGAAGCTCACTTCCATTGAAAAATTACTCTCTCACTTGTTATATTTGAGTTGTCAATAACAGTAACATTCATATATAACACATGAAAAAGTAATCGACATTGTCACTGAGACTGGCGTGCGAAAGAGCCTCCTAAGAAAGTATTCTTAAGTGTACTGTTGCTTGGTTGGTAATGATGTATGTTTATTACTCCTTTGTATTTTGGATGCACGGTAAAAACACTTACGGTCTAAAATTCTCTTCTCATTTAATTGCAAATAACATTAAGGTGTCATATCACGTGAAAAAGTGATTTAAAATATATATTTATATATATTATATTATATATTATTTATATATACAGTATATATATACACACACACACACACACACACACACATATATATATATATATATATATATATATATATATATATATATATATATATATATATATATAACCATATATATATATATATATATATATATATACATACATATATATATATGTAACCACATATGTTATGTTACTCGCATGTCGCTTCGCTAATAGGTAAATATTTTCTGCTTCTTATATTCATATGTTAAATAATAAAGGTTTTTTTTTCCATGTTTCCTAATGTGCTTCCACTCAAATATGAAGACATAAGTAAAAGATATATATTTCTCAAGTTGCTTAACAGAATACTCTGTACTCGTAAGCTGGAAGATTTCCTTATATTATCTATTACAAAAATCTCAATAAAGAAAGAAACAACTTGACACAAAGACATTTGTTTCAAAAATAGTTCATCTTTGTTAAAATATTCCTTGACATTATGTAACATATCTAATGATGTTCGATGTAATTATTCTACGAAAAGGTAATTTTCTTTACTTTATATTTTTACTGGTTTAAAAAAAAAGACTGAAAAAAATTTAAAAATTCAAAGATTTTGAAATTGACAAAATAATAATTGGATAGGTCCAACAGTTTGTAGTACGGAGGTACCTCGCGCGCAGAAGAGGGGCTTTCAGGCAATGCAGTCACACCTGCAACCTAAAGATCAAAATGTAAACAAAAGATGTGAGCGAGAGAGAAGGGTGAAAGGCAAGCGAGGGCACATGGTTACTAGGCAACCGCTCGAAACGCTTCAAAGCCAAGCGCTCAACGCTCAGAGAAACCATTCGTGGGAAAGTAACGGAGGAGACAAAGGAAATTCCGAAAAAACTAAAGATATTCCGATCTATCATGTTTTGACATCGGTCAAGAAAAGCCATGCAGTATTTGAACACGAGACGCTAATTCAACCCGCGGGTATCTAAATGCACTAAAATGCCCTCAAATAGTAGACACATGCTCCCACTATGTTATGGTGTAGTTTTCCAGTTTTAGGCTTTCAGACGCTGTATCCCCGAAAATTTAGGGTTCAAAGTATCTTGACTACTTAACTAGGCCTACGCACTGCCGTAAGTGAAAATACAAGTGGTACACAGTCAGCCATGATGAACTCTGTCTATCTTTGTCATTGTTACCAAAGTTGCTATTAACCTTCGGGGAATGGTTTTTCAGTGACCTGATTCTGTTTATGTTTCTTCTGGTAAATGGTCTCATTCCTATACAGAATTAGAGAATCTGATCGACTAATCTCTTTATGTGTGTATCAGCAGGTGGTATTCCAAAAGTTTTCGTAAAAATTTCTGGCGCTTTCAGTATCTTTTATTCCGCATACCATACCACCCAACTGTAATATATAGTTAGTTTTAACATAATAGTGAACTTCCGCTCATGAATGATAACACAGTGAATGTTTTTTTTGCATATCTGCAGCATTAATAATCATATTTGGTTTACGTCTGTACTTTTAAAAAGCTTCTGCCCCTCTTTAGTATGGTACAGTACCTCCCTTCAAGTTATAGAATAATAATGAAGAAACTTTATTAGAGAACAGATCAGTCTACTCTGCAAAAACATCATTACATTATCCTTTATGTGTGTGGCTAGTTCTTAGCTAATATGCAAATCGGGTTTTATCTGGATAAACTATAACCCAAGAATCTTTTGACAGTCAGGGAAATTATGCTCTCCGACCGCATTTAAAAAATAAAAAATAACTGTGAAATTTATCCAAGAATGTGTAAGCATGCACTGAACTCCCAGAAACAAGTGATTTTTTAAAATAAACTACGTTAGGGTTAATATTCGGCTACACACTGTTTAAACAATTCTTGTTTTTAAATATTTTTAATATAGCCGGTTTATCATTTAAGGCTAACACTTCATGAATAAATTTGTATACAATTAAACGTCTATTATCTTCTTTATATACTTTAAAAACTTCATGCTGAAACTATTTACAGTCCATCAGCAACCAACAGTGACTAAACTACTTTTCTTAGAAATTGTAATTCAATGGCGTAAAATGGTTGAACAATTATAGAAACAGCAAGAGATAAGCAAGTTGCGTAATAGTTTTAGCTGGTGCTCTACCAAAGAGTTCCAAGTTCAGTGATGGTTTATATATTCTTATAAGTATCCGTTCGGAGCTGGAAAGTAACCGAGGAATCACATCCCTAAGCCAACTTGGAGCTTTCCTTCATCTACATGAAACTACTCTGCCTGGCATCAATACCTCGTGCCTTCCTCATATCTCTTTAATCCATAATATTATCCCGGGCTGACCTATTTGACTACAACGACAACTTCATAAAGGGAATCATTATAATTTTGGATAATTTACGAGAAAGGCATTAATTATATGAAAGATTAACGCAAAGGAAAAAGAATATTCGGCAAGCCTTCGATTACAGGTTCAAGTATTGTTTCTTTCGTTCTACCACGTATTTTGATGAATCTCTTCCTTTTTGTGTTTTTTAATTCCTGATTCTTACGAC
Source organism: Macrobrachium rosenbergii (assembly GCF_040412425.1). Lineage (NCBI taxonomy): Eukaryota > Metazoa > Arthropoda > Malacostraca > Decapoda > Palaemonidae > Macrobrachium > Macrobrachium rosenbergii. The sequence goes on from NC_089751.1 coordinate 11,982,634, forward strand.
ATCCCTTTCTTAAAAATCATCTTCATCCATTCTCCTTTGGCTAAATCCCATCACCCTTACTTTTGTCTCCTTTTCCTTGTTTTCGGGGGGCCTTGGGTTGAAAAGACTCATAAAAAAATAAAGGTGATATTTATGAGTAAGATAATCATCTTACTTTTCTTGTTCGGATTCAACATAACTAACTAGATACATTGCTCTAGTGGCTTCTATCGTGCTTAGTGCTTTAGTATAATAAAACCCTATGTGATTCCAGTGGAATTTACTTTCATTTGTGCATTACACCTTTAATGTTCTCTAGAAGATACATTTAAAGCTGTCGACTTCTATCTGCGTTATTTTTGTTAAAATAAGTCGAAATGAACATTCACCTTTATACTACGTATTCCTGTTATCATCTGCTATCTACACGACAGTCGTGGGATCTGCAGATGGGCTGACCAGTTTCCTGATTTGACCAGATTTTTTCAACATTGTGTAACAAATTGTCGATAAACATTATTTCGTTCTGTTCGTGACCGTTTGAGCCTGACTTGAGTTTTTGTTTTTACTTTATATAATTGTGATTCCTGAATTTTCTAAAACAATAAGCTGCTTAGTATTTCAATGCATCAAATTTTTAAAGATTATATATGTTATAATATTTGCATATCAAATTTTTACTCGTAGTTTTTTACTAATCCTGTTATAAATCGAAACTGCAAAGTCTAATATCGTTTGCTTTTAATTATGCCCTTTAAAGTTAGCGGTGTCAAAATGGAGTTTTAAAGCTTTCGTCCTGGTCTTATCATTGAGCGTATCCGTAAGTAAACGTTAACGGATATTCTAAACTTTGATTACGTCTAGCTAGGCTGGGTATACCGGCAAGAAATTTCAAAAGAGTTAGAAGGAGAAATTTCTTTTTCGTAACTTTCGCGTACATAGGAGGGTTGATCTTCTAAAACCTCTTACGAGGTATAAGTTTCTGGTTGAATATTTTTCTGTTTGTCTGGTATCCTGCATAAAGTGCTTACATTGTCAAAATTGTCTCCAAGGGACATCCTAAGGTTGTTTAATTTGGTTACCACAGCAAAATCCTTAAATGGTTCGTTTAAGCTATATGTTTCAGGGGTAGTAACCAGATGAAAAATAACCGAAAATTTTTGCTGTTCAGATCCCTTTGGGTGACCTATACTCCAGTTTCTCATTAATGTGTAGGATGTAATTTTAACAGCATAACTCTTTTATATATATTCAACTATATATATTTATTATCACTGGGCCTAAAACGCAGTTACCATGATAAAATATCAAAATTTATTCACCTCCAGTGACTGTAATAATTGCTTCATTATCCCTTGACTCATTTCAAAATTCATCCTATAATTAAGCATTAAATGATGCTTCAAAGGACGCTAATATAATTCCAGGAACAGAAAAATGTCAAATTAGTCATGATTTTAGTCATATTCTTGGTCATATTTTTTTTTCATTTCTCACAATGCACCATCCAGCTGTAATAACTCTAAATTGGGAATAAGAATGACGAGAGTCACTTCATACGGAACTGATGTTGACATCATATAGTTGTAATACGTTCTGCCTATTCGTAAGACATCCATTTTGTAGCGAATTAACCACCAGTGACAAACTAGATTAAATTTCCTTTAATTCTGTGCCAATTCTAGGAACTTCGCAGCACTGATCTGCAATATTCATCCTTCACAATCTACACAGATACCTTTCCAACACATTGGCAGGAATAACCACAAAGACATAAACAGAAATGATTAAACAACAGTGAATTTGATCATAATTCTTATATGTTTACTCTAGGAATTATAAGTCAACAGTAATAGTGAATTTACTCTTTAGTCTAAACCTTGTCAAAACAGTTACTATTTTAACTTTAAGATTCACAGTAATTTGGTCGTACAATTGAAGTTCAGAAAGTTGAAAACTGACATATATCGTAAGTAAACGTGTGAACCAAGAGGCTAGGAAGACACGGAAAATAATGGATTTTTGAAATATGAGAAACACTGAGAGAGAGAGAGAGAGAGAGAGAGAGAGAGAGAGAGAGAGAGATGAATTTACTAGTGTTCAGTGTATTTTGAGAAGCTGCTATTGTCGTGGAAGTTTTCTGCAAAGGGTATTTAGCAACGACTTAATATTTAAAATGAGAATGTGATTTATTTTCCCTGCAACCGCAATTTGATATTAAGGCATGATTCGTACTCTAACTTTTGACACATAAACATAAATTACAAACTTAGTGATTGCCTGTGCGTAAATGAGGTGGTTTTGGTTTCGACATAAGATAAAGATCTGAAGTCGATAGTTAATAAGTACAGCATCGAATTCAGCGTAATATTCCCTTAATGCCTGAGCATAGGTGAGAGCAATGTCACCCCGCTTTCAGCCCAAAATAGCCTTAGACTGAATCCTGGTCAGAGCAGGAGTACTTATTCAAGAAATTCCCTTTTAGTTATAAGTTATTTTCACTGTGTATATATGTATATATGTATATATATATATATATATATATATATATATATATATATATATATATATATTACGTGTTGCGACTGGGATCAAATAACATGGCGAAACATCTTTTTTATTGATGTCAAATAATATTCATTGCTCTGGGCTCCGAACGTCCCTGATTCACGATATTCAATAATAAAACACCACTCTTATTTTGCCAGATGCAATATCTATACATCATGTTAAATAGTGATTTGGTATTGCGTTACATACGCGCGCGCATAGCACAGACACACGCACAAACACACATTATATGCTTGTACTTACATACATACATGCATAAATTCATAGGTACAGATATATAAATATATTTGTAATATATACATATATTTATCTATGTATATATACAGAATATATATAATTATTTATATATGTAAATATGTGTATATATATGTATGTATGTATATATATAACGATAAATATATATATATATATATATATATATATATATATATCGATTATGTATACATACATACACATATATATTTCTATATATATTTCATACTGTATATATATATACATATACATATATATATACATATATACATATATATATATAATATATATATATATATAATATATATATAATATATATATATACATATATATATATATATATATATATATATATATATATATATATATATATATATATATATATATATATATATATATACATATATATTTAGTCTTTGCGTTATTCAATTAATATCCAAGCACCCACAAATTGGAAAAGGATAAGGTCCCTGAAATGCAAAACACATCTATTCCATCACATCCCCGTAATCCTCCCTCCTCATAATCCAGCAAAATATTCTTTCCCGGAAAAGAATAGCTGCATAAAAATCTCGTCTCTCTGGGAGTATTAGAATTTAGCATTTAAATTGGGTCGTCAGAAGGCCGGCAACGCAAGAAAAATTCCAACAAAGGGTCCAATAGTTTAGACTAAACTAGTACGGAATTGCCACTCGTGTATAAATCATGTGGACAAAATTAAAGATTTTTTTACAGCTTCCTATCAATTATAAAATGAAATTAATTAAGCAGATAGAATTGAAATGAGATATATACTCAATACACTCTTATGAATGAATATTCATTACTGGTAAATTCTCCCACAAAAGAATTAGTACTGCTGCAATACTGGCAAGGACAATGAAAATTCGTTCGCTGAAATTCTTCATTACGCCCATGTTGATTTCCAAGGAATCACCAGTATAACGCAAGATTTAAGAGAATCCGGAGAATTGTTTTTTTTTTCAGGATGCTGAATAAATATTTGACTGTTTCATTAAACCAGCTTCTCTTCAAGGCCGGTTCTCGTTCTGAAGGAGTCCTTCTGTTAAGGGATTTTAATTTCATCCTATCAATTTTCATCACGTATATTGTAATTCTGATATTGATAAAATATTACAGTCTGTTTCCTAGAAAGACAATTATTATCATTGTTGTTATTATTATTATTATTATTATTATTAAAACAACAAAAAGAGACTGCAGTATAATAGAAGTTACAAAATGGTCAATCCCAAACTCACGTCAAAATCGACAGAGGTCCCGAATTGAGAGACATGACGTCCCTCCGCAAAGCTCGGACCTTGGGACACCTACTTGGAATATTTGCACATGGCCAGCTGCAAGAGGGGCTGACCCCAAGCTGGATGACTGCAAATCTAAACGTGAAGTTTATTGTTCGTAGGCTGTTGTTGATATATACTAAGTTACACAGAAATATAAACAAATATGAAGAGGCCATCAGCCAAATAGGGGGTGAGTCCACAGAAAACAGGTAAAAAATGCGCCGAAGTTTTTTCGGCGCCATCGAGTACAGCGTATACTGCTGTAAGAAACTCTCAGCTACGACCGGGCAGCGCTCAGTTGCTCCCCAGCTGCGGTCAAGTGAAGGTGCGTCAGCGACGCCTCCGGAAAGCTCTGCCAGGCACACGATCCATGGCTAACCTTAACCTTAAATAAAATGAAAACTACTGAGGCTAGAGGGCTGCAATTTGGCGTGATTGACGACTGGAGGGTGGAAGATCAACATACCAATTTGCAGTCCTCTAGCCTCAGTAGTTTTAAGATCTGAGGGCGGATAGAAAAAGCGTGGACAGACAGACAAAGCCATCTCAATAGTTTTCTTTTACAGAAAACCAAAAAGGCAATGATTGCTGCCACATTTCTACCTTAACTTAAGAATAATCCTCATTATGATCATCACTTCCAACGCCAAGGGACGCAATGACCATCGTTGAAATTTAGCCACCCATGTAAGACGAATTCTAATGAAAATGGCAAGAATTGACAATTCTTTCCAGAAGAATAACCACACAACAATTGGCAAAGGTTATGTGATCGTTCTTTCGTAATTACTCTTAGTTAAAGTTGGATGACATTGGAATGAAGCTATACAATATATTTCATAATTTTGAATGAGGACACTTAGATGGCCGAAACTAATCAACTTGACCTTTCTCTCTGCAAGAAAAGGAAAGAAATAGAAAAATAGAATAATTAGAGTGTTTGGCTCCGAGTGGAAATTATCCCGCTTCATAAACGGAATGCCAAAGGGACCAGGGAACACGGAAGAGAGTAGTGGGGAACATAAATCAGGAAGATTTAAGTCAAGTTACACACGAAAAAACAAGTATTCTACGAGAGCTTTGGATTGTTACTATGACGTCGGTGACAATTCGTTTGCTGAGAGAGAGAGAGAGAGAGAGAGAGAGAGAGAGAGAGAGAGAGAGAGAGAGAGAGAGAGAGAGAGAGATATCTGCTCCCAAGAGTTTTGTAGACTAGTAATTTTTAGACGCTGTTTCAGAATACCCATGAGAGTACTATATTTAAGTGGGGGATTTAGATCTGTACCAAAAAGAAGACATGAGTTGTTTGTATAAAGATTTCCTCCACTAATAAAGGCGTTATTCTCGCAGAATCTATAACGAAGAATTTCTTCCTTTTAATTACAAGAGGAAAAGTTAGTGTGATGGAAATGCACAAAGCACTTGAATAGCCTCTCTCTCTCTCTCTCTCTCTCTCCTGGTAGTTCCTTACCCATACGTAAGTACACTACATGTCTATAGGTCCATGTGATAAGTGAATTCGTTGACATGAAAATAAAAAATCAACAAAATGCTCACATGATTCTATATCTCTCATCAGAGCTTTCCTTACAAGGCCAAATAAACATTGTTCATTGGTATAACAGTCACATTGGCCTAATTGCCATGAAACCAATACTTTTAAACAACAAAAGTAAGGTCTATATTGACTATCAAGGAGGTTGAATTAAGAGAGAGAGAGAGAGAGAGAGAGAGAGAGAGAGAGAGAGAGAGAGAGAGAGAGAGAGAGAGAGATTTCCAAAGGGGTAATCGTGAACCCACTACAGTTCATTTATAGTATTCTACTAAGAAGATGTATTTTTTCCTTTACAGATTATTCTACCCAAGCCTAAAGTAGATGCCGTCAAAGTATTTAAGTATTTAAAAATAAACCTACTTTTCATTGCCAAGAATATTTACTTTAGCCGAAAGTTAGATGTGTTAAACAGATACCGTTAACTCAAATAGATTTTAATGGCTTCTAAGGAAAGGTAATTTTTATATAGGATATTTTTTATTTCATCTTATATGCAGCACTCCAATTTTATAGTATGATATTGAGCAAACTGAATCTGAATGCTAGATATGAGCTAAAATACCAGAGGTGGCTTCAAACAACCTTAGTGGAAATTTATATTTACACTGTGTTGCAATATTTGAAAAGAATATTTACAAAAAGTTAAATACTGCAATACATATATACATATCAAAATTCAAAATATGCAATCCTTGCCCCAAAAATAATCAAGCAGATAAACATTTCATCTGATTTACGAGACATTCACTCACATTTTGTATTTTTAAAACAATTGTATGTTGGTTACTTTTTATTGGGAATCTTAGCTATAAGTAGCTTATTCTGCAAAATTTTAGACCCTCACTTCTTTTCATTTGTAAGACCTTTTAAGAAGATCTGGTCCTAGCCTAAAAAGCCAACTGTGGTACCATATAGTACTGGAGTTCCATATGCCGTGAAAGCTTCTTTGCCTTGTGAAAAGACCTACTAATTGTATATTAGACAACGAAGGTCTTTAGGCCCTATTCAAATTATTCCCAGCAACTGCTAATTTTAGTATGTTCAGTATCATTCTATTGACTTTTCACACTAGAAACATATGTGAAAACTTTTATCTTCTTGATTTTCAGTTACTGGCAGAAAGACCCAAGAAAATCACGGAAATGGCCCCGAGTGTTTCAACAATCCTTGACTTGGGGTGATGGAAAGCGTTGCTCTAATAGCCTCGGGGTCAGCGATCTCCCAAAACACTTTGCTAAATTGTTTAACTGTTTTGATAACTGTATAAAGAATATGAAGTAAGATAGTGTCTGCAGTAGAATGCACTATTTAACATACATGTATAGCATACAAGGAGGGTTTCATATCATCTTATGATTTTTTAAATTCCTTTAATGCAGAAATATTAAACATTATTTGGTATATGCTGGGATTCATCACACACACACACACACACACACACACACACAAACACACTAGATATATATATATATATATATATATATATATATATATATATATATATATGTATGTATATATATATATGTATGTATATATATATATATATATATATATATATATATATATATATATATATATATATATATATATATATATATATGTACATACAAACACACACACATATATATTTATATATACACTCTCTCAATTACAATATGTCTCCAGACAGCCTTAAAATGCTTGTATATTGTTTAGCGTGAGGGCGTCGAAGAAACTTCACAATTTAGGTTTTAATAGTGACAGGATCTGAATCTATTTCTTGTTTTGTTAGTTTTTCCACTGCGCTTTCCTACAATTAATTTTATAAATGAATTTTTACTTTGCAGTTTTTTTGGCCCTATTTTATCGTTATTAACACAGGATAAGAAAGTCCTCTAAAAGCATGGAACAATGGAAATCCAGACTTGACACACTGAAACAAAAGACCCTTTCATCTTCCGTAGGTCAGCGTTAACTAGCAACTAGTTTGTATGTCAAAAAGGAATTTCCAGATATTTATAGTAAAGAATGTGTACGCCATACCAACAAACACGGCGAAACTGAACGTAATTTTCAGAATGTGTAAAACCTAAGCAGAAATCAGATTAATCCGTTCAAATGGAAAATGTCTCTACCGTGCAGTTTCCTAATGTCAGCCTTTCATAAAAATGCGAATGTAAGTCCAGATGCTACAGTTCAACACCAACATTTTTTTAGTCAAATAAACGTTGCAAACATAAGAGAGCTAGAAAAGGGTTATCTGTTGCAGAGGGGAGGGGAGAGAACGCATAAGCCAACAAACTTCAAATTGTTGCTTACTTTATGGGACCAATTCCTTCATTTTATATTTGCGTGCTTTAGTTTATATATATATATATATATATATATATATATATATATATATATATATATATATATATATATATATATATATATATATATATATATATTACTGGCAGATAGAAACCAGGCATTTCATGAACTGCCTGAAATTTCAGGCAGTTCATGAAATGCCTTGTTTCTGCCATCTGCCTGTAACACACACACACACACACACACACACACACACACATATATATATATATATATATATATATATATATATATATATATATATATATTTATACTGATTTTATTGATTTATCAGTCATTCTCCACGTTTCCTTCCTCTAGATGTCAGCAATGCAGTGATGTATGTAACAAAGGCTTTCAAACACCAGAGCACTTGAATTCAATCAGTGCTTGGTAATCTCAAACAGCTCTCATGACAATTCGTCTCTGATTTTCATTAGGTACGTTGAGTACTTTTTTTCCTGCTAACTGGATCTTGATTAGATCTGTGAAAGGTAAGTTAAGGTTCTTAATTTAGATTATGTTTCAGAATGATTAATAGCTGAATCCGATATACTGTGAGATAAAAATAGAACTCTCTCTCTCTCTCTCTCCCTTCCCAGCTCATCGCCTTGCTTAGGAAAAGTCCAGTTTTTACGTAAATTTCTAAATTATAACTTTCTCATAAGAACTGATCTTCCTAATAAGGAGAGAAGGTTTAAAGATGTTGACTATGACACTCCTAATATTAAGTGAGGTGTGGTTAGCATAGCTCACTGGTATAGTACATTATTTACATCATCAAGGCCCATGGTTCAGTCCTGACCAGCCCCGCGCCATTTGACCCTACTGTCAATGAATACTATCGTTAACTTCCAGTAAAAAAAAACCATATGGTTAGCAACCAAACTGGATTGCTATAACCCAAAGTCATAGCTATTCCGTGCCTAATTTTACATATACAATATACAAATATATATATCTATATCTATACATAATATATATATATATATATATATATAAATATATATATATATATATATATATATATATATATATATATATATATATATATATATATATATATATATATATATATATATATATATATATATATATATACTGTATATATATAAACTGCAAAAGACCTGTTGGGCACTGCATAGCTATAACCTTGAGTCATCCATATGTTGCCATATATCTATTGTTATTTATACCTTTTTGTTACGTTTATTTTGTACTGAATTTCCTTCCTTCGAGTGTCACTATAATAGAGAATGTTTCAGAAATTCAGACAAGCAAATCAATTTAATCCTTAACAAATTTCGACAGAAGGTTCTATACCCGGTTTACGCATTGCCTAGTGTTTTCTGTTGCGTGGTGCTCAGGAATGTTATGCCTTTTGAAACATACAAGCAAAAAAGAACGTTGCTTAACTCGCAATTACTATACATACGCTGGCGTTTATCCATGTTTGTATGTCCTCGATACTTTGGTTCACTTAATCTCATATTCTAGACGAGTAATTAAGATTTAATTAAGCCCCCTACTTTTCCGTCACTGTGTCTTAGTAAAACTTAACTTTTGCTCAGTCCTGTTGGAGATACTTTTAACAATTCGACACCATACTGTTGAACGGACACCTGAATATGAAGCGGAATAAAATAAAATGGACTCTTTTGGAATTTAAAAGTTCCCTAGTGCCGTTGACACCTGCGTGGGGAAAGCCTATAAACTCTAAAGCACATGTCACAAAATAATCAGGGCTTTTACTGCCTTGCATATCATATATGCACACACCCATGTGTATGTGTGTGTACATATATATATGTACACACTTACACATGGTCTCTGATGTATCATTTATGTTGCAGGCCGGGAATCTTCTAAATCCACAAGTGTTGCATCATCGGCGTACTGAACAACTTTATTTTCTAGGCCAACAATCATATCACTTTTATACAGGTGTGTGTGCGTTTGTATATATATCAGCTGAAGCCACAGGAAAATCTTGAAAGGAAACGACAGAGTGTCGAGTACTTTCGTTTAACTAACACATCTTCCGAAGATGTGTTAATTACACGAAAGTACTTGGCACTCGGTCGTTGCTTTTCAAGTTTTTCCTGTGGCTTCTGTTGAAAAATGAATGAAGTGCATATTTTGTAATCTGTTTAGTCTGTATATGTATATATACATATAAAAGTATACATACACACACACACATACATATATATATATATATATATATATATATATATATATATATATATATATATATATATATATATATAGTATATATGTATATAAATTTTTGGGTAACGAGAGACTCATTGCATTCCATACGTATTTTCTGAGGACTGAATATTGCGAGAAAGACAAAGCAGTGCACGAGGTCATAATAACAGCGAGGGACACATTACAACACCATTTTGGCTTCCATTCTATCTGCCTGAATAAAAATAAAACAACCAGTGGAGGACAATATTTTGATACTGAATATCTCTCTCTCAAAGACTCATGCTTACTCATATACACACACACCCACTTAATCTATTTTCCTCTGTCATTTAAACTCTCTCTCCCTCTCTCTCTCAAACACTCATACCCACTCATATACTGTACACACGCCCACTTAATCTATTTCTCTCTGTCATTTACTCTCTCTCTCTCTCTCTCTCTCTCTCTCTCTCTCTCTCTCTCTCTCTCTCTCTCTCTCTCTCTTTTCCTCCTTCATTCTTTATTGATAAATTTAATGCTTTTGTGCCAAACGAATTCTTATCATGTCAGTCTGTTCGTCGTGCACTATTGTGACTCTCTCTCTCTCTCAAACACTCATGCCCGCTCATATATTGTACACACGCCCACTTAATCTATTTCTCTCTGTCATTTACTCTCTCTCTCTCTCTCTCTCTCTCTCTCATTCTTTATTGATAAATTTAATGCTTTTGTGCCAATATCGCGACATGCAGTTACGAGAAGCGTTTGGTTGTAGATCGAAGACTATTTTTAGAAAACATGAAAAGAGTATCTAAAAAGTAATTGCTATAAAACATTATGTATAACAAGCACGTAATAAGGAAGAATGTAGAAACAAAATCCGAGTTTATCTCCAGAGAAGGAGTAGTTGTGAAATTCTAGAGAGAAATCGGAAATTATAAGAAGTATCAAACAGAAAACTTGACTCTAAGAATCTGTCCCACTGATGGCCGTGGGCTCTATCTGGCAGACGAAAATATTTTGATATATTGAAATTCAAACAATAACAAATGGATAATGGGTTTGCTAGGTAATCAATTGGTTCTTAGCCACATAAAATAAATCTAATCCTTCGGGCCAGCCCTAGGAGAGCTGTTAATCAGCTCAGTGGTCTGGTTAAACTAAGATATACTTAACTTTTTGTGAGTGCATGTATTCTGATGTGCTGTATTTAGACATCAGGACAACTAAAGAAAGCTTGATGGTAACTATTGTTAAAGATTACTGTAACCTAGGCCGTTGACGGTATACGTTGCCGCACTAAAGAAAAATTGCTCCGCGCTTTGTGAGGTCCGATGAGGTAAGTTGATTGTGAGTACATCAATATGGCTAATCTTGGCAGACTGAATGGAACTTACCTTGAAAAAGACACTCCTAGTCCATTGAAGTGGAAATCCATGCTACACACCTAGGCGCAGTAGTCTGTAAAAAGAAAATAAAATAATTGTTTCCTATCTATCAAAACGTGACGGCAAAAAGATGGATTCTTAAAAAGAAGGGGTGGCTATTAGTTTTGGTGTTTAAAAATAGTTAACTATAACCATAGCTATATGATAGTTTAGAACGTTATTTTTTTATTAGTAAGAAGGCATACGTGTGACGTTTCGTCCATTAATAAGGATCAATTAATCAAATATGTGAAAAAATAAATGCAAAATATTACACTGCGTGCAAGGGAATCAAATTGAACACGACGAAATTCTTGATGGGGCAAGACTGTGGATAACAGAGATTTACTTCTAATCTAAAGAAGGCAAGTACAAAGTACAGCCAGAGTTTAAACATTCCACTTGTATGTGTCTGAGTTTACAGTGTTTATTTTACTGTTTGTCAAATTAATTAAGTAATGTTTCCTAGAGCACGAGATTATCACGGTTGTTATAGAAATGTAGTGCACACAATATGTCTATTCTTAAAGATTATCAACCGTTAAATTCCATTAGTAAATACAATATAAAGTTACCACTGCTACGTTCTTTTAGCGTCCTTTCATCTTAACCATATATATCTAAAAAGCTCTGATATACTGTATATTTTTCTTGTTCCTTGGAATTCCATATTCTTTTCACGTTCTTTTGCCTTATAAATATCTACAGAAACGTTAAATTACTATTTGTTCAACTGTCTGTCTTATAAACAATAGGTTTTGTTCTGCTTCGTCTAATATTGGTGAATCCATTCTATGCCAGGCATCATAGAGTACTCAGATGATCTAAGTAGATAAAAGAAGACTTCATCGATTCGTTTTATGCCAAAATAACACAATGGTTACTTTGTCCAACCCTGCAGCTAATTTACTTCTTTGAAAATATATGTTACACAAAAAGCATTCTACTAGAATCTGACTATTTTGGTGTATTAGCCATCTGTATTATCAAACTCTGACTACAGAATAGCCATATTTAACCATTTGTTCAACATCGAAGTAGGTGGGAGTTTCTCTTTTCAAGGGAACAATATTATTTTTAGCAACCTTAAAGCCGTTTTCTTAAAAACTTAACCCAGCTTATGCTGAATTTATCTTCAATTAAATTTTTGACAAAATGACACTTTTAGACTTCTAGGAATCTAGGTTTTGAATAGCCAATAAGTGAGAACCTTCGAAAACATTTTGACTGTTGCTAGACGAGTACCACGATCTTGAATACTGGTCGCTGTTGAAAGGAGGTATAGAAAGGTGGGGAAATAATGATTTCGGTGTAATTGTAAATGAGGGTTAACTTCTAAATCCCGTTACGGAAGAAATTTTTTACACTGACTAATTTAAACCTTACTTATTCAATATTTATCGATTTGCAAATCCCCATTTACTGCTAAAATTGTCCATTTTTTATTTTGATAGAAAGAGTTACGCGTTTTCAGTGCAAAATATGCTTGTATAAGGAGCTGTTATTAATGTTTATAAAGTTCATAAGAGGCAAAGAGTAGAACTCAATTCAGAGAACTACTGTATTCATTTCGGAAATTCAAAAATTTCGTTCAACTGACTTACGTTAGTAATGTACTGTATATATGATTCATTAAAAGTAAGAAAAAATATAAAAGGAATGATAATACAAAGCATTTTTATCCATTCATGGGAAAATAACCTAATACTAATGGCAAAAAATATTTCGTAAACGGCAGAATGCCCTACAGGTCCAGCAATCGACCTAAATATCACTCCAATGTAATGGCATAATTAATTCCTCACATTTGATGGTGTCTGTTTATACACAACATAATGCCCTGAGTTCCGGGTGATCATCGTGCTTATCTAGTTATGGTCAACTCCTCTTCCCATGAGGCTACTTTCTGACATGAAACCTCAACGAACACCCAGTAGTCGTTCGCCCAAATTAGCCAATTGGAACCACATTGAAAGTACGGCGCTGTTAAGCCGTAAACACGTGGTTGCATTTTGAATCTCTTTGACAGGCAATTGAAACAGTAATTATGCATGATATTATATATTTTCATTAGAATTCTTGTTTACATTTATGTGGAATGTTTTTACTTATTTGTGAGCCCACGTCAAATATATAATAATTGATTAGGATTTTGGTCGAAGCTGAAGACAAGTTTGTTTAATGGATGAATTCTTATAACCGTTTCGATCCAATTTATTGTCAGTTTTGGTTGGTATTCCTGAGTAGTACAAATGTATTTCAGTGTAAAGGTGCAAAGGCCAGTCTTCAGATTCACTGATATTTTCACTCAGGTTGAATATGTAGTTACAATAACGAAACTAATTACTCAGTAGCTAGCAGAGATCACACCAAATATTGAAAACACTAACACTGGAGAGTCTTATAATAATAATAATAATAATAATAATAATAATAATAACAATAATAACAATAATAATAATAATAATGCCTACTGAACGTAAGCCTACCAATTTTGCCATGCAAGCAATATCGGAAAATCTTAAAAAAAGCGAGTGACCCCAACTAAAATCAAAGTTATCTTCACTTTAGAATTTCTATGTTTCAAGTATACGTGCGCGTGAGAGTTAAGTGTTTTGATTGATAAAATTGTCTTTTTACCAAACCATCAGATGCGCTGCTGATTGGTGCGAACTGGAGACTAGTCTTGTTACACTAGTTCAGAGCAGTAAAGAGTTGCCATATATTGCTATCATATCAAACTTGCCCGAAAACTATGAAACACCGGACCTGACTTAACTTTCCTTTTATGCATTGGCAGAGTCCGGTTGGCTGGCCCACTGAATCAACTGTTTAGAAATAAAAGCTCGAGAGAACTAATTGTATAATAACTTGTATGCACTGATAATGATTGATGAATGTATATTCCAGAAGCTTCCCACTGTGTGTATATTGGGTCATGAAAAACAGCGGACTTACTCCAGATTATGCTCAGTCCTGATTCTTTCATTTATGCGAAACTCTTATTGATCCCTGATCCGTAAGTACTTGTGCTCAAGTAACATTAATCCACTAGTTTCAGCAACATGAATTTTAGATTCCAGATTCGGCTCGTTAATGGTTTAGAAATACATTAATGAGCGAGTTTCGATGGTTTCTGCAGTATGAAAAATTAAACTGGTTATTGGGTATAAAATGCTTACTAACCTTTTCATTGCTTCCATCATATGGAAGGGCTATTTGGTGGTTGAAGTGTAATTATTGTTAATACGCCACTGTAAGAAACTTAGGCGTTTTATTTTTGTTTTATATAGGATTTAATTATGGAGGGTTAAGTAACTAACTAATTTTCTCATAAATTATCTAAAATTCTTTTTCGAGATACGATCTGAATATATCCGGAGCTCTCTGAGACGAAATTGAAGGCAACCATGGCTTTTAATAAACCACAATGCTAACTTTAGACATAAACATTAAACAATTGAGTGTTTTTATTCCTGTGTGCCGTGAAGGAAGGATTTGAATGTTCTCTTGTAATTAAAACATCTGGAAAGGAAAATTTATCTTATTTTTACATTTTGTTTAAATTGCAACCGATTGTACAAAACTATATTAAAAGCTATCTCTCTATTTCCTGAGGTTTACTTATAATAATTACCATTTAGAGAGAAAATAATTGGTTACGCAAAGATGAAATAATTTTACAATTATTTGAAACTGAAAAGAATATTATTTTTATAAAGATTCAATTCTTCTAATTAGAATAGGCAACATATTTATGGATACTTCAGAAAACTGGTTCCACGTCCGTGTTAAGAAGTTTGTCTTAAATACGCTTTTGAAACTGAAATCTTCCACTAAAATCATGGTTCTTCATCTGTTTAAATCATACTCACTTACCTTCTATCTATATTGACCAATATATGAAAAGAAGGAAGGTTAGGTGAGCAGGATTTACACAGACGGAGAAAATAGTTTTGGCAGGGGATTTCATTCACAAGATTTTTCACGACAAACTTCTTAATATGGATGCAGAATCAGTTTCTAAAGTATTCATAAATGTGTTGCTTTTTTAATTAGAAGAATTGAAACTTGATAAGATGACTGATTTACATTTCCGTCTCGAAAAAAAAATATATATATAAATTGAATTTGAATTTGTCTTACCAATTATTTTATTAAAATGGTGATTTTCATTCTGAAAAAAAAAAAAAAACTTCAGGACCTAGGGAGATAGCTTTTAATATATTTCTGTAGACTCAGTGTGCTATTTAAATACCTGACTTTAAAACAAAATGGAAAGAAAGGTAAACTGTCCTTTCCAATATAGTGGTTGATGTTTTGTATTAATCTAAATATGTGGTTTTGCAGTGATGAAATATCTCGTCGGCCCGCCAACATCAGACAGCGCTTTCAGATTACAGCCCCGGACATTTATTTTGACCTGTTTCACGTTTTTTCAAAATGTCATTTGAAAACTTTTGGTGGAAATTCGATAGAAAAGGTATATCTTCATACACGAACAGTTTTCCATGGCCGGCAGTCGAGAAAAAACAAGAAAAGGTCACTAGAGGACTGATGTAAATAACAAAAATAATTCACAGAATGATTAAGTTTACTCAAGAGACCTCGGCTTCAGAGCCTATTCTTGATTCTACTTTTTATCTTTCTTAAGACAATGGAAAATTCACCAGTCATGCCCATTTCATTAGGAAGAAGAAAATAAGGGGCCTCTCGAACGATTTTCATATTGTGTCCCAGCGATGACAGGCACAGATATCTTTCCTGTTTTTTGGGCTGACAGGTGCCATTAATATAATGAGGCTCCCTCTGCAAACTGATTAAAAGCAGCGCATTTACTAATCCAGTGGGTCTTTGAAACGATGCACTACCGTCTAACCGAATCAAGGCATAACGTACGCGTGCTCCAAAAGTATTTCTCTTAAGAATTCTGTTCCCAACAACAGAGAAAATGGCTTCTGAGAATATAAAAGACAAAAATCATTTCAATTGTACACCTGTTTATAAAAATATCATTACAGAATCCGATATAGATATGAGAATCACCTCTATTAGCACAGAGAACTGCATCAGTCACGAAAATGACCGTTTAAATGATGTTAAGACTTTTCAAAAATGATCAAGATGCCTCAAATTATTTTTGCTGTGCAGTTTTAAAAATCAGAGGAGCACCCAGATGTTGAAGAAAAAGGACATAAATTTCTTTGTTTTATTAGAAATAACCAGCTCTCCTCTACCTTTCTTCCCTGCCTGCCACAAATCACTCAAGAACGTTCTCCCTCCTCATTGCAAATGATTCAAGGAGGCTTCTTTTAAATGCAGTAACGTTCACGAGAAAATGGGTAAAGATCTAGTGAGAACAGCTCTAAAAACAGCTTTAATAATT